>NW_027507735.1:0-89244 GCF_037356315.1 Lithobates pipiens | reverse complement strand
AATTTTTACTTCACAGGGTTTTCAAACACACTGACACAGACATCAGTAGTCCGGTCATATGTGTGCCCCGGAGCATAAAAGCTCACTAACCACCTCTGGAGCTGAGGTTTCCTCGTGGCCGGCCTAGCGCGGAGCTGTGACCTGCATGCGCTCGATAGCCGGACTGGGGAGACTACAATGATAAGGGTATCCAGCCTGTTACCCAGACGGCTGTTGATAGCAGATCACAGGATCTATCATCTTGTGCAAAAAGCCAAACTTCTGCAAAAAAAAAAAAAAAAGACGGACCAATGGTCCCGTCAGGGTTCCTAGGTTCTTCTCCTTCACTAGGTAAAATAAAACTGAGGACTGCATGGCAGGCTGGAGGGTTGTTACCTAAGGGACCACCCCCTGGGCGAAAGTTCTGTGTGTTACATAACAAGTAATGCCTAGTATTCTCCTAAAGGTGGGCGTAACAACCCAATGGCTCAAAGAGAGGAGCTGTGTTGGTCGGTGAATATAAGAGAAAATAGGTTTTCTTCCTAAATTTTTGTATGTCTTAGGGCACTCACCGATTCCCATCCCAGTTTCCTTCTTTAATAAGCTTGACCAGACCATTTCCTCATTTTACCCCCCCCCCCCCGCGTGGCCAAGGCCAAACTATAGCTTTTCTTGATTGAAGGTGGTCTGTCCCTCCATAACTTCAGGAAGTTAGGCTGCACAGCTGGCTACTGTGCCGTGGTGGTTCACCCAAGATATTTCCAACCCGGCGGTGAATCTAGAGGCGGCCATCTTGGGATCGTACTCTGAGCTCAGCAATCTTGTATATCGCATGCCCAAGAGTGATCCCCAGATGACCACTCCTATGAAGACAATGCTAATGGCCTGGAAGCAGGTTACTCACCTTCTTAGCGCGACGAATACAATTTCTCCACACACTCCGCTTTGGGGTAATCCCTCTTTGCCTCATCTCAGGTCCATACCTGAGCCCAAAGTTTTGGCTACATTCCAAATAACCAAATTGAAACAAATAATGTCAGGAGGGCGCACTCTCTCCTTAACCACTTCAATACCAGGAACTTAAACACCTTCCTGCCCAGACCAATTTTGAGCTTTCAGCGCTGTCGCACTTTGAATGAAAATTGCGCAGTCATGCTACACGGTACCCAAATGAAATTTTGATAATTTTTTTCCCACAAATAGAGCTTTCTTTTGGTGGTATTTGATCACCTCTACGGTTTTTATTTTTTGCGCTACAAATAAAAAAATACAGATTAAAAAAAAAAAAAAAAAAGTTTTTTTGTTTCAGTTTCAAAACTTTGTAAATAAGTACGTTTTCTCCTTCACTGATGGGCACTGATGGGGCTACACTGATGGACACTGATATGTGGCACTGATGGGCGACACTGATGGGCGGCACAGATGGGCATGGATGGGCGGCACAGATGGGCATGGATGGGCAGCACAGATGGGCATGGATGGGCGGCACAGATGGGCATGGATGGGCGGCACAGATGGTCATGGATGGGCGGCACAGATGGTCATGGATGGGCGGCACAGATGGTCATGGATGGGCGGCACAGATGGTCATGGATGGGCGGCACAGATGGTCATGGATGGGCGGCACAGATGGTCATGGATGGGCGGCACAGATGGGCATGGATGGGCGGCACAGATGGGCATGGATGGGCGGCACAGATGGGCGGCACAGATGGGCATGGATAGGCGGCACGGATGGGCGGCACAGATGGGCGGCACAGATGGGCGGCACAGATGGGCGGCACAGATGGGCATGGATAGGTGGCACAGATGGGCACGGATGGGCACTGATAGGCGGCACGGATGGGCACTGATAGGCGGCACGGATGGGCACTGATGGGAGGCATTGTATTGTTATACTGTACTAATGGATGCCAATCAGTGCCAAATAATGCATGCGAATCAGTGATGCCCATTGTGGGCACTGATTGGCATCCATTATGGGCACTGATTGGCATCCATTGTGGCACTGACTGGCATCCCTGGTGGTCTAGGGAGGATTACCTTTTGCTGGGCATCCCTGGTGGTCTGGTGGCGTCCCTGGTGGTCCAGTGTGGGCATCCTCGGGGGGGCTGTGCTGATAAGCGATCAGCACAGACCCCCCCCTGTCAGAGGAGTAGCCGATCGTCTCTCCTCTACTCGCGTCTGACAGACGCGAGTGAGGAAAAGCCAATCACCGGCTCTTCCTATTTACACTGTGATCAGCCGTGATTGGACACGGCTGATCACGTGGTAAAGAGTCTCCGACCGAGACTCTTTACCGAGATTGTAGTTGCCGGGTGTCAGACTGACACCCCGCAACAACGATCGCCGTGATGCGCGCCCCCGGGGGCGCGCAGCGGCTCATAATCCTGATCACGTCATATGACGTCCGATCAGGATTATGCAACCACTTTGCCACCGTCAATTGCCTATAGGGCGGGCGGCAAGTGGTTAACAGAGCTTAACCACTTCAGCCCCGGACCATTTGTCTTTAGTAAAAAAAAAAAAAGTGTCAATAAGCGTATATATTTATTGGTTTGCGCAAAAGTTATAGTGTCTACAAACTAGGGTAGATTTTCTGGAATTGACGCAGCTTTTAGTTTATGACTGTCCATCTCATTTCTTGAGGTGCTAAAATGGCAGGGCAGTACAAACCCCACCCCCCCAAATGACCCCATTTTGGAAAGTAGAAACCCTAAGGAAATTGCTAAGAGGCATGTTGAGCCCGTTGAATATTTTATTTTTTATCCTAAATGACTGAATATTGACAACATTTTTTTTCACAAAAAGTTGTCACTAAATGATATATTGCTCACGCATGCCATGGTTATATGTAGAATTTCACCCCAAAATACATTTTGCTGCTTCTCCAGAGTACGGCGATACCACAGGTGTGGGACTTTTTGGGAGCCTAGCCGCGTACGGGGGCCCCCGAAAACCAAGCACCGCCTTCAGGATTTCTAAGGGTGTAACTTTTTGATTTGATTTCACTCCTCATTACCTATCACAGTTTTGAAGGCCATAAATTGCCAAGATGGCACAATCCCCCCCCCCCCCCCAATGACCCAATTTTGGAAAGTAGACACCCTAAGCTATTTGCCGAGAGGCATGATGAGTATTTTGCAGCTCTCATTTGTGAAAATGAAGAAAGAAATTTTTTTTTTTCAATTTTCAAAACTTTGTGACAAAAAGCAAGATCTGCAAAATACTCACCATACCTCTCAGCAAATAGCTTGGGGTGTCTACTTTACAAAATGGGGTCATGAGGAGGATTGGACCAAGGGCTTACAGTAATGCATCCCACTTATATTGGCAAGGGACCACTTTGTCCAGCTAACAATTTTTACATAGTGTATACTATACACCCGCTAGACTTTCTAGAATCTACTAAGAAGTGACAGATACTTGCCCCAAATGTAGACAGTTGGTGGGAACATTCATTCATATGGTGTGGGAGTGACCCCATGTTCAATCTTTTGGCAGGGGGCGGTTAAAGATGTGAATGCACTGGCGGGTCTCTCCTTCAACAGGGACACCCTTGTATTTATTTTGAGCATCACTGATGAGTTGAATACCACTAAACATACCAATATATTTGTTTTCTATGAAAACAATATCAACCAAATGGAAGCTCCCGGACCCTCAGCTCTCAGCGTGGAAGGTGCTTATTAATGCAGTTCTGCCGTTGTATAAACGTAACTACATGGGTCGGAGCTGCCCTCAAAAATTTGAAAAAATATGGGTGGCCTGGGTGCAGGCTAGGCACCTTACAGTTTAAGTTATCTTGCTCAAACAAGATATGGCTCACCACGAGGATACAAGGGATGATGGCAACGTATAACCCCCCCCCCCCCCCCGTAGATTGCCCTTATTTGTTTTTGTCACCTCTGGAGGCACGTGTTCTCTTTATTTCTGGTATTGTGTCCCCCCTCCCCTTCCTCTTCTCCTTTTGCCCCTCCCTTCGCCCTCCCTCTCCTACCCCTTTCCCTCTTCTTAAAGTTTACTGGACTACTTATCAGTGGGAGTACAAGAATGCTGGGTGGACATAAGTTTTGACCGCTTTAAAACTCTGATTGTTCATTTCAGGAGAATGAGAAGTCGATAACTGTGTTGGATATTGAGTAGAGAAGATGTCAATATACTACTATAGTTTTAGGGAAAAGTACCACAATTGCCTATATCAGCACTGTTGAAAAGTTACCCCTTGTAATGTCAATACATTGTTCTCATGTGTACTGTTTTTTTTAATGCAATAAAACATTCCTTCTGTAGAAAGAAAGAAAAAAAAAAACCTATGTGGCATGTTCACCAATGCCAGGAGGCTGGTAGACAAGATGGGTCAACTATAGATACTGTTGTACGAGGAGGATTTGGATTTTGTGGGAATTTCAAAGACTTGGTTCAACAGCTCTCATGATTGGCTGGCAACCATTCAAGGGTATACCCTTTATCGCAGGGATAGAAAGGGTAAAAAAGGGGGAGGGGTATGCCTGTATATCAAGAATAATGTAAAAGTGAATGTGAGAGACGACATCACTAAGGGAGATAGGGAGAAGGTGGAATCCTTATGGGTAGAGCTCCAAAGGGATGAATCTAAGGGGAAAATAATACTGGGAGTATGCTATAGGCCCCCTAACCTGAGGGAGGAGGGGGAGGCGGACCCATCACAATTAGCAAGGATAGGAAGTGTTATCATAATGGGGATTTTAATTATCCAGACATAGACGGGGCGGAGAGAACCACAGATTAGTCTATGTTCCTAAATGTCTTACAGGACAATTTCATGGGTCAGAAGGTAGACGCACCAACTAGAAATAAAATTGTTACTAGATCTACTGATTACCAACAATGCAGACCTAATCACGGATGTGGACATACAAGGCATTTTAGGAAACAGCAATCACAGGTCAATTGGCTTCAGTATAAATCACACAAATAGAAAACATAAGGGAAATACAAACACTGAATTTCAAAAGATCCAACTTCCCTAAAATATGAGCCTTGCTAGAAGATAAAAATTGGGATAAAATCTTAGGAACATAGAACACGGAGGAGAGATGGGTTCGCTTTAAGAGCATATTAAATAAGGGCATTAGCCAGTGCATCCCATTGGATAATTAAATTAAAATAGCGAACAAAAGTCCTGGATGGCTTAACGCCAATGTAAAAATGCATATAAAAGCAAAAGAGAAGGTCTTCAAAAAATACAAGGTTGAGGGATCATCAGCATTCAAACTTTATAAAGAATGCAACAAGAACTGTAAGGGTGCAATTAGAGCGACTAAGATAGAACACGAAAGACACACAGGGGAGGAGAGCAAAAAAAAATCCCAAGAAATTCTTTAAGTAAACATTAACCACCTTCAGACCGGACCATTTTGCTGGTAAATGACCAGAGGTCTTTTTACAATTTGGCACTGCGCTGCTTTAACTGGTAATTGCGCGGTCATGCAATGTTGTACCCAAACAAAATTTGCGTCCTTTTCTTCCCACAAATAGAGCTTTCTTTTGATGGTATTTGATTGCCTCTGCGATTTTTATTTTTTGCGATATAAACGTAAAAAGACCGCAAATTTTGAAAAAAAATGATATTTTCTACTTTTTGTTATTAGAAAAATCCAATAAACTCAATTTTAGTCATACATTTAGGCCAAAATGTATTCAGCCACATGTCTTTGGTAAAAAAAAAGTCAATAATTGTATATTTATTGGTTTGCGCAAAAGTTGTCACATCTACAAACTAAGGTACGTTTTCTGGAATTTACGCAGCTTTTAGTTTACGACTGCCTATCTCATTTCTTGAGGTGCTAAAATGGCAGGGCAGTACAAAACCCCCCCAAATGACCCCATTTTGGAAAGTAGACACCCTAAGGAAATTGATAAGTGGCATGTTGAGCCCATTGAATATTTTATTTTTTTGCCTCAAGCGATTGAATAATGACAAAAAAAAAATTTTTTTTTATTTTTTTTTCACAAAGTTGTCACTGAATGATATATTGCTCACACATGCTATGGGCATATGTGAAATGACACCCCCAAATGAATTCTGCTGCTTCTCCTGAGTACGGGGATACCACATATGTGGGACTTTTTGGGAGCCTAGCCGCGTACGGGGCCCCGAAAGCCAAGAACCGCCTTCAGGTTTTCTAAGGGCGTAAATATTTGACTTCACTCCTCACTACCTATTACAGTTTTGAAGGCCATAAAATGCCAAGATGGCACAAAACCCCCACAAATGACCCCATTTTAGAAAGTAGACACCCCAAGCTATTTGCTGAGAGGCATGTTGAGTCCATGGAATATTTTATATTTTGCCACAAGTTGCAGGAAAATTACAAACTTTTTTTTTTTTTTTCACAAAGTTGTCACTAAATGATATATTGCTCACGCATGCCATGGGCATATGTGAAATGACACCCCAAAATAAATTCTGCTGCTTCTCCTGAGTACGGGGATACCACATATGTGGGACTTTTTGGGAGCCTAGCCGCGTACGGGGCCCCGAAAACCAAGCACCGCCTTCAGGCTTTCTAAGGGCGTTACAGTTTTGAAGGCCATAAAATGCCAAGATGGCACAAACCCCCCCCAAATGACCCCATTTTGGAAAGTAGACACCCCTAAATTTAGGGGTACACTAGTGAGACTAGGTAATAAATGGCGGGTGCCCTGAAACTATAAAAAAAATAACTAACCAACCAGCGTCACCTGTAACAGTTATATGGTGATCACTGGTGAAAGGGTTAACTAGGGAGCAATCAGGGGGCTTTATGCGGTAGTATATGGGGGTCCCTGGCGCTATAAAAAGCTGCGGCGAACCTAAATACCTACCTGCCTAACTAGCGTCACCTGTGACACTAATACAGTGATCAGAAAAACGATCGCTTATTAGGCTGGGTTCACACTGGAGCGATGTGGGAACGTTCCCGCATCACATGCCTCCCGGCGGCAGTTCACACTGCCCTATGCGAACTGCTGGGAGTGTCAGTGAAATGTTAATGACACCCCCAGATCAGTTCGCATATCGCAGTGCGATCTGCAAACTCGGATCGCATGGTGTGAACACCCATGCGATCCGATTCTGCTGCGGACCAAAAAAAGGGTCCCGTGCGAGTTTGCGGCGGGTGCGACACGAATTCAGCCATACTATCTGTATGGCTGAACTCGAATCGCATAGAGATCGGATGTGATTTGCACTGCAGTGCGGTGCGAATCACATCCGTTCTCATAAACCGCTGCAATGTGAACCCAGCCTTAGTGACACTGGCGACGGGGGGTGATCACGGGGTTAAACCTTTATTGGGGGGGTTAGGGGGGTACCTTAGAACTAAAGGGGGCTAACCCTAACTGCCCTAACAGTTACTACAGTCACAAATGACACCAATGCAAAAAAAAAAAAAAAAAAAAGCAATTGGTGTCACTGTGACTGGGGGGGCAGGGGTAATTGGGGGGTGATCGGGGGGTAAAGGGGGGGTGTGAGTGTGCCTGGCATGTTCTACTGTATGTGGGGTGTGTTGGTGCAACTCACTGAACCTCTCTCCTCGGTGCCGGAACGAAAACTACCGACACGGAGGAGAGAATACATCACTTCCTCTCCTGTGTTTACATTACAGGAGAGGAAGTGATGTCACCGGACATTTTCATTCGCCGGGAGCGATCGCGAGGGGGTGGCCATGAATGAATGGCCGTCCCCTCGTCCGGGATCGCTCCCGAACGAATACCGACCGCAGCAGGCACCGGGCGGGGGCCCGATCGGGCCCCCGACCGGCGGGCAGGCAAGGACGTACATGTAAGCCCTTATGCCTGCCCGTGCCATTCTGCCGACGTACATCGGCGTGCGGCGGTCGGCAAGTGGTTAAAAAAGTGAGGACAGATCATATTGGCCCCATAAAGGAGGAGGAAGGTCATCCAGTTCAAAAAGCATGGGGAGATGGCGAAGGTATTAAATGTATTCTTCTCCACAGTCTTCACGAGGGAATCAGGGGGCTTTAGTAACCAAAACTGCAGTGTTCATCCTCGTGACACATCACAGGAAGCACCCTCATGGCTGACAGAGGATAGAAATATAAATAAACTTGGGAAACTTAACATATAAACTTAACTAATAAATCACGGGGACCAGATGGCTTGCACCCAAGGGTACTTAGGGAACGCAGTCAAGTAATTGCCAGAGCACTGTTCCTAATTTTTAATGACAGTCTACTGACTGGAATGGTGCCAGCAGATTGGATAAAAGCCAATCTAGCACCAATATTTAAAAGGGGCCCAAAATACATCCCTGGGAATTACAGACCAGCTAGCCTAACATCAATAGTATCCAAGTTTTTTGAAGGGAAGATAAGGGACTATATACAAGATTTTAGTAATGAAAATGGCACCATTCGCAGTAACCAGCATGGATTCATGAAGAATCATTCTTGCCAAACTAATCTATTAACCTTCTTTGAGGAGGTGATTTGCCATTGAGATAAAGGAAGGCCGTAGATGTTGTGTATCTGGATTTTGCAAAAGCATTTGACACAGTTCCCCATAAAGTTTACTGTACAAAATAAGATCCATTGGCATGGACTATAGGGTGAGTACATGGATTGAAAACTGGCAACAGGGGCGTGTTCAGAGGGTGGTGATAAATGGGGAATTACTCAGAATGGTCAGGGGTGGGGGTAGTGGGGTCCCCCAGGGTTCTGTGGTGGGACCAATTCTATTTAATTTGTTCAAAAATGACCTGGAGGATGGGGTAAACAGTTCAATCTTTCCTTATTTGCAGACGATACCAAGCTAAGCAGGGCAATAACTTGACTGCAGGATGTGGAAACCTTGCAAGGAGATCTGGACAAATTAATGGGGCGGACAACTACATGGCAAATAGTTTAATGCAGAAAAATGTAAAATACATTTGGGTGGCAAAAATATGAATGCTATCTATACAATAGGAGGAATCTAGGATGAAAAGGACCTGGAGGACCTAGAAGATGACAGGTTCAGCAATGCCAAGCTGCTGCTAACAAAGCAAAAAGAATATTGCATGCATTTAAAAAGGGGATTAATGCCAGGCATAAAGCAATAATTCTCCCACTCTACAACACTCTGGTCCAGCTGCACCTGGAGTATATTGTCCAGTCCTGGGCAGCAGTCCTCAGGAAGGATGTACTGGATATGGATCAAGTACAAAGAATGACAACAAAGCTAATAAAAGGGTCTGTAGGACATTAGTAATGAAGAAAGGTTGTGAGCACTGAACTTATTCTCTCTGGAGAAGAGAAGCTTGAGAGGGGATACGATTTCAATTTACAAATACCATACTGGTGACCCCACAATAGGGATAAAACTTTTTCACGGAAGGGAGTTTAACAAGACACATGGCCACTCATTAAAATTAGAAGAAAATAGGTTTAACCTTAACCACTTCCCGCCGACGGTACGTCCTAGGACATCCTTGGCTTTGTGCGGGCATTTCTGAATGATGCCTGCAGCTATAGGCAGCATTCAGATATAGGCTTTTTCAGCCAGCAATACCCTACACCATAAGAATGATCATAGCGGCTGTTCCGCTTGATGGTTCTTACCGACAGCAAGAGGGGACACCCCCCGCCGCCCTGCGGTGCTTCTACCGACTCACGGCTTCCATCGGTGAGTCAGACTCCGCCGGCCCCAGATGGCAGAGATTTCTGGCATACCAGATGGTGCGCCGGAGTGTCTATGATCATTGGGAAGCCGGGCGCGATGTTATGACGTCACTCCGGACTCTGCATTCAGACATTTTTTTTTTAAGTGTCAAAAAAGAAAAAAAAAAAAGAAACGTAAAACGAATAAAAAAAATATAAATTTAAAGCGTCCTTGTCCCCATGTGCTCGCACGCAGAAGTGAACGCATACACAAGTCCCACCCACATATGAAAACTGTATTCAAACCACACATATGAGGTATCGGCGTGAATGTTAGAGCGAGAGAAATAATTCTGGCCCTAGACCTTCTCTGTAACGCAAAACATGTAACCAGTAAAAATATTTTTAAAGCCTTGCCTATGGGGATTTTTAAGTACTGAAGTTTGGCGCAATTCCACAAGCATGTGCAATTTTGAACCGTGACATGTTAGGTATCTATTTACTCGCCATAACTTCATCTTTTACATTATGCAAAAAAAATTGGGCTAAGGTTTTTTTTTGTTTGTTTTTTTTAAAGCGTGAAACTTTGCCCCCCCTTCAAAAAAAATTCAAAAAATTGCTGTGAAAATACTGTGCAAGATAAAAAGTTGCAACGACCGCCATTATATTCTCCAGAGTCATATACATATATATATATATATATATAACCTTTGGGGGTTCCAAGTAATTTTCTAGCAAATTATTTTACATGTAGGCGAGAAATGTCAGAATTGGCCTGGATGGGAAGTGGTTAAACTACGTACAGCAGGGGTCTCAAACTGGCGGCCCTCCAGCTGTTGCAAAACTACAAGTCCCATCATGCCTCTGCCTGTAGGAGTCATACTTGTAACTGTCAGCCTTGCAATGCCTCATGGGACTTGTAGTTTTGTATTTTCACAACAGCTGGAGGGCCGCCAGTTCGAGACCCCTGACGTAGAGGGTTCTTTACTGTAAGAGCGGCAAGAATGTGGAATTCCCTTCCACAGGCGGGGTTGGTCTCAGTGGGGGGGCATCAATAGTTTCAGAAAACGATTAGATATAATTGTATTTTATTTTGTATGTATTGCCCTCAGTGCACACGGCACTAATGTTTTCAGTACGTGTTTGCATTCTTTCGAGTCCTCATTAGAATTAGCCTGCCTCTTGTTACCATAAAAGTACAATTGTAATATTAATCTGATACCTACGTAATTGTGTATAAAAACATTCAATTGCGTCATAATAAAGCAGAACAGTTATTCGGAAAGATATGGAGTGCATCTTTTGCGTCTGTTCCCTACTGCATTAGTTATTAATTTGGAACCACTAATCAATATGAGGATAGGAGTTACCTAGCTATAAATTTCCAGGTGAGATGGCGAGCTTTCCCTAGGAGGGGATTTACAGGTAACCCTGAGAATCCAAAACGAGGAGCTTGAGACAATCTTGGAATTTCTGATAATCAGCCGGCTGAGGTAAGCCTTTTGCTTACATTTGAATTATCAGACTTCCTTGATTGGTAAGGCATTTTTGAGACAAAAGGGTACCTATTTTACTCCCCTTAATTGAACTGTATTAATTGGTGGTTATATGTCACTGTCTACTGTCTATCGGAGTGTTATAGATAAGAAAGGGAAGAATAGTGCGGTTAACAGGTTATATGTAGTATACATCTGCTAGATAAAGTAGTTTAGAGGCAAGAGGTTATAGGCACATGTAGGGAAGACTGGCCAGTCATTATGGGCATTAAATTAGGGAATGAAGGGTAAGAGACCCTCAAAAAATGCCCAGCGCAAGAGGAGCACTACAAAGAATTACCGCTCCAAGGTAATGACTTATCCCAAAACAGCTGTCTCCACAATCCCACAGGGTGCTGGCTCGGTTTGTAACAGGAACTGAAGTAGCTATGATTAAGCACCATGTTCGGTGTGAAACATGTCAGCGGCTTTGCAGTTAGTCTGTTTACCAGCCTAGATGCTATGATTTTAATGACATTTTTTAAATAAAGTTGAATAATTCGGAGTGCGGCTATCCAGCTACATCTTTTCTACTGCAAGAGGAGCACTATAAAATATATGAACCGAAGGTGTGGTTCCACCTATACTGAGCTCCTACATAAATGGTTAGAGTGGACAGGGGTCCACAACGGGTAACTGGGTTATCAAGTCCACAGGGACTAAGAATATTGCAGAGTAAATAGCTAGAGAAACAGCCATCTATGTGAGGTAGATGGATTAAGAATGACAATTAACGCTAGACAGAAAAGGGGCATTTTGATGTTAAGTTGTGGGATGAATTTGGGGTCAGGCACTAAAACTAGTAAAGTTAAAACAGATAAATGAGGGATGCGGGCGGATCCGAGAGTGAGTGAGTGAGAGAATGTGAGCGCTGGACGTCCGGATTTGGTCTCCCCTCGCTCCCCCCCCATGCGTAAGAGAAGGGAAGGAGGACCGGCCTCGCTGTGGAGTCGGTGTCTTGCACAGCTCAATGTAGCGGCCCTAGTCCCCTCGCTTTGAGTCCGTGGAGATCACCACGCTGAACGCCGAACGCTGAAGAGCTCGGCGATACTAGCGGGTGCTCTCGCGGGAGTTTCTGTACCAGCACAAGCCCAGGACCTTTTGTGGCATCGGGAGAGAGCCGAACGAGCCAGCGGGAAACCCAGAGATACCTTCTCAAACAGAGTTGGAAAATCGTGTGACCGGCTGCAGCAACCCGGCGGTGCGTACCGCGAAGATCCTGATGATGATGGTGGCCTGTGGATACTAGTGAAGAAGCCTATGGCATCTGCCTAGGCTAAGGGTAAATCGGAAGCGAGCCGGGGGGTGCTGAAGCCGGTTGCCGGCATTTAAATGACCATATAAATGTCTAATACAAAGGTTTAGTAGCTATTACCCCACTAGAACTCCCCTGCTGGGAGGTATAGGTTGCTGGCTTCTTGGTGCCACTGAGGCTTTTTGAACGGCCCAACAATCCTGCTTCCAGGAGGGATTTGGGGTAAGCCCTCTCTCCCCTCTTCCTTTTTTTTTTTTTTTTTTTGGGGCCGTATGGGGGTGTTTTTTGTGTGATGAACTGTGCGATGAACTGTATTAACCATTCTTGCAATTTTAACGCAGCGCTAAGCACCAGATAAATTGTGGATTGAACATCCTCCTCCCCCCTGCTTATATGGTCAGTTTGTGTGGTCAGCCTGCTGCCCTTCTTGATCAGAGGCCACTGCAGAATTTTGGCTATTTCGTACGGATTTATACTATACTACCATATTATACTACAATACATCTACACTAACCTCTTTTTTTTTTCTTTTTGGGAGTAACTTTGTCGTAACTTAGTAATTCCACTATTACTCCTATAATATAATATACCCTAGGTAAGGTTTATTGCGATTTATTACTTCTAGCTGCCAGCTATGCTTAGTAAGCGGGCTAACGAGGATGGGCTGATGGGCGACGGGATTCAAAAAACCCGGGCAGCTAAAGAAAAAGCAAACCAGGCATCTGCTATAGCGGCAGCAAAACTGGAACGCTTCGCTCACGCAATTTCTCCTACCAGAAAGGGGCCCCACCAGACAGCAGGGCAGCCAAGGTCGCAGGGGGGTACCTCAGAAAGGAGAAGCACTACTCAATTAACATCTAACCCAAGCCGATCACCTAGTGGTAGCAAGACGCATGACGCTGCTATAGCAGCAAGTAAGCCAGTGCATAATGCAATAACCCCATCGGAATCTCCTCTGACAGAGGATGGCGAACCTACACTGCGGGACATATTGCAAGCGGTTAACGAATGCAAGGTGTCTATAGGCGGCCTGGACAATCAGTTAAGCAGCATTAAAACCGAACTGCACTCCTTGGGCCAATTACTGAGCAACACAATGGAACGAACTACGGCCCTGGAAGGAAGAATAAGTATGATCGAGGATGATTTTTCCCCATTACAGCAAAAGATAATTGGGCTACAGAAACAAATGGCCATACAGACAGCGAAATTAGACGCGATGGAAAATAGGAACCGTAGGAATAACGTTCGTCTGATTGGCCTACCAGAGGGAAGTGAGGGGCCTAACCCTATAAACTTTCTGGAAAATTGGTTCAGGGAACTTCTGGGCGACACCTCCTTTACTACCCTTTTCGCCATTGAACGGGCCCATAGAGTTCCCATAGGCATGCACCCACCAGAGGGCCGTACTAGGCCCCTGATATTGAGACTGGTGAATTATAATGACCGGACTATTTTGCTACGAAAGACCAGGGAGTTGAATGATGTCTTCTATAAGGGATCCAGGGTCTCGTTCTACCCAGACTTTTCACCAGACCTACAAAAACAGAGAGCCGAGTTTGTCCCCACTAAACGAACTCTCCAAAAATACAAGATAAAGTATGCTCTGCTGTACCCTGCCCGACTACGCGTAACTGCCTTGGGCTCAACTTTCTTTTTTGGCACTCCGGAGGAGGTGGAGAGGTGGCTGGAGGAACACAAAAAGGATCTCTAGCCACTTTCTCCATCACCGGACCCGGGGGTCCGGCTTCTGGGGGGCCCTTCTTCCTTGGGGGGGTGGAGGGGAGCGTGACTGTTATCTTTCTTTCCTTTTTTTTTTTTTTCGTATAGTATCTGCACGAGAAACAATCTTATCCACTAGTAATGTAATAGTAATGTTGATCGTCCACTAGGATAGCTAGAGCTAGCGTGAGGCACAACACTATAAGCTTACCTAGCACCCATTAAAGAGGGGTGAGCTAGGCCGAAGGTAGGAATAGAATAATATAATACAAATATCACTATAAACGTCACATAATCAAATTTTGGAGAGGCCGGTATTGAATTTCCTCGGCCTTCCCCTTTTTTTTTTTTTTTTTTTTTTTTTTTTTTTTTTTTTTTTGGCACGGTATAATATTGTTGGACACTTGCACTTGCAATAACTTTATTTTCTAGATATGTGGAATGTTTATTATATTATTATAGGTGATAGGAGGTAGGCTACTATAAGGCCGCTTTTCACGGGGTAGCAAAGTGGGGAGTGTCAGGGGGAGGGCAGGAAGGGCTTAATATAGTATAAATACTATCAAAACGTTTAGTAGTTAAGTATTGAGGGGGCTGGTGTTGAATATCTCCCGCCCCTCTCCCCCCCCCCCTTTTTTTTTTTTTTTTTTTCTTTTTTCTTTTCCCTTTCCATGGTATAATATCACAGGACACTTGCACTTGAAATAACCCTATTCACCAGCAATGTGGAATGTTCATTTTTATTAGCGTGGTGACACGAGGTATCTTATTATAAGGTCACTTCTCATTGGGTAGTAAAGTGGGGAGAGCCAGGGGGAGGGTAGGAAGGGGGTAACATAGTATAAATATCACTATGGAATGTTTAATAGTTAAGAATCGAGGGGGTCGATATTGTATGTCTTCCCCCCTCTCTCCCCCCCCCCTCCTTTTTTTTTTTTTTTTTTTTTTTTTTGAGAAGGTGGCGGGTCATCGCAGACCAGCTTGGGCATATGCCGCACTGAAAGTGGAGAGCTCGAGGAGTGAAGGGCCCTCAGCTAATTCGGGAGAGAGAGGGGGGTGTGGGGGGGGTGTGGAGATGGACGTCCAGGGTGTTGGTGAATATGGTAAATCGGGCCACAATAGTGACCCCCAGGGGTTGCCCAGTTGGGCTGGGGGGAGTGGGGGGGGGAGGAGAGGGGGGGGGTGATGGGGTGGGTAGCAGGGTCAAGGGGGGCACCTCGGGCACGCATAGCTGGTACAATGGAATCGGGGGGGGGCGGGGCGGTGGGCCCGTCGTGGGAGGGCGGGCCTCCTCCTCTCCCTCCTCCTTCCCTCCGCCCGGCTTAGAAAGTAGCAACATCTATGGGTAGTGTACACATTATATCATGGAATGTGAGGGGGTTGGGAGACCCAAAAAAGAGGGCAGCAGTCTTGCTGGAAACAGCAAGGGGAGGTCCCGGTCTGCTCTTCTTTCAAGAGACACATCTCACCCCTAGCACAGCCCCACTGTTAAGGAATCGGAGGTTTTCGGCATACTTCCACTCCTTTTACACATCCTATTCTAGAGGGGTGAGTGTTCTTGTTAAAAGGGGTACGCATTTTCTGTGTAAGGAGTCCTCTATTGACAAAGAGGGAAGATTTGTTTTTCTATATGGTCTGCTGAGCGGGAGACAATGTATCTTAGCCAATATTTATATACCCCCCCCTTTCAAACTGGAGGTAATGATTAAATTGATGACGTTCTGCTTAGACAAGCCAGATGTCCCATGGTTAGTAGTAGGGGATTTTAATGAAACGCTGGACTCACATATGGATAGATTTCCGGTTCCAGCGGTGACCAAAATAGGGCGCTTGCAGGGCTTTGTCTCCGAAATAGGGTTAAATGATCTATGGCGAACACTTCACCCTCAAGCAAGACAGTTTTCTTGCTTCTCCAGTACCTATTGTACATTATCAAGAATCGACATGGTGCTGGGTAATAAAGAAGCTGCGGAGGTGGTCCAGGAGATAGAATACGGAGCAAGGGGGGTTTCAGATCATTCCCCCTTGTCCATGACACTGTCTTTGGGTCCTAGACCAGGTCCAAGGGAGTGGAGGATAAACCCGGGTTGGCTGGCATTAATGGGCGGCCCAAGTCCCCACCAGGATAAGATAGGTGAATTTCTTCAAATAAATAGGGGCTCTGCCCCTTTGGATGTAGTCTGGGACTCCCTAAAAGCCTACATCAGGGGCACATTAATACAACAAGTCGCAACTATTAAGAGGAAAGCTCGAGAACAGGACCTAGTAATGAGAAATAAGGTCGCCCAGGCAGAGCAAGCTTATATAGTAGCTCCATCGACTGCAAGCCAGCGGGATTGGTTGGCTAGTCAACAAGTCTATAAAATAGCTCTTCTAAAAAAAGCAGAGAATAGACGGATATTTCAGCGCCAGCATTACTTTGGCGAAGGTGAGAGGGTAGGTAGAACCCTCTCCCTCCTGGTTCAAACTAATGGCGCGCCAACAGTAGCCCAGGCAATTAAGTCCCCTACAGGCGATCTTGTCACCAGCCCCCCCGCGATTATGAGGGTACTCCATGATTACTATAAAAATTTATACAAATCCGTCATCCAGGGACAAGGTAACTTAGCTACCGACTTTTTACTTCGGACAGTAATACCAACTTTGTCAATGGACGACAAATTATCCCTTGAGCTACCACTTACGCTGGAAGAATTAAAAAATGCGGTAGCTGCAATGCCCAACGATAAATCTCCAGGGCCAGATGGCCTCCCTGTAGAAATTTACAAACGTTACGGGGATGTGCTACTTCCGGAACTCCTGGGGACATTGAATTACGCATTGGAAACGGGGGAACTCCCTGACTCGATGCGGGAGGCCAATATTATCTTAATTTTGAAGGAGGGGAAGGACTGCCAGGAAGTTCCATCATACCGCCCGATATCCCTGCTATGTTCGGATATTAAAATACTAGCTAAAGCACTCGCAATCCGGCTAAATACATATATTCATAAACTTATACACCCAGACCAGTCGGGCTTTATCCCGGGCAGGGCAACCAGTGCTAATATTAGAAGAGTCTTCCTTAACGTTCAAATACCCAGAGATAATGAGGGGGCGGGGGCTATTCTTGCACTGGATGCTACTAGGGCCTTTGATAGTTTGGAATGGGGCTATCTGTGGAGGGTCCTGGAGAGGTTCGGATTCGGCCCCTTATTTATCCAGTGGATAAAATTAATGTACAATAAACCCAGGGCCAAAATTAAGATGGGTACTGAAGTCTCTGAACTATTCCAACTAGAGAGAGGTACAAGGCAGGGGTGCCCGTTGTCCCCCCTCCTTTTTGTGCTGGCCATGGAGCCCTTGGCGGCTCTGGTAAGATCATCCCCAGATATACAGGGATTTCGGCGGGGTAGTGACGAGGAAAAAATTGCCCTATTCGCGGACGATGTCCTATTTTTTATTGGTGATGTGGACTCTACCCTGAATAGAGTGATCCATCTGATGGGCGAATTTGGTCAACAATCAGGCTTAGCGATCAACTGGGGTAAATCAGCCCTTCTACCACTGTCCAGGCATGGGGAACAGGGGGTGCCCTCGACGATAGTAGGCCTGGAGACGGTGACCAAGCTGAAGTATTTGGGTATCTGGATATCTGGGGATGTAAGCCAATATGCCAACGAGAATTTAGCACCACTACTGCTGAAGTGGTGCGGCCTCCCTCTCTCGGTGGCGGGACGCTGCAGCCTAGTAAAAATGATTTGGCAACCCCAAATACTTTACATTTTACATAATTCTCCAATTTGGATTAACCAGAAATGGTTCCAATCCATGGACTCGCTCATCCGGGAATTAATCTGGAAAAAAGGACATGCTCGGATAGGGTTGCATACGCTGCAGCTCCCCGTCGCGGAGGGAGGTCTGGCCATTCCCCACCTGGGCGCATACTTCCTGGCCGCCCAACTTCAGCATTTAGCAGGGGCAGGGTGTCAAGAGGGGGGGCCTACTAACCATAAGTTGATGATGTTGGGAGCACCTCATAAACTGGTACCCGAAGCCCTGGAGGCTAACTCCTTTTTTTATAGATGCCCTACTAATTTTCTAATGAGGAAGGTATGGCAGCAAGCAAAGCAAAAGCTAGGCTATGCGGGTGTAACTACTTATACCCCTCTATGGTGCAATTGCCATCTGCCCGAACTAAATAAGGTAGATAGAGCTCCGGAATGGGATAGCCAGGGGATTAACAGAATAGTGCATCTCTACGAGGGGAATGTAATGAAATCTTTTGAAACGATCAGACAGGAATTTAATGTCCCTAACAGGTCGTTCTATAAATATTTGCAGTTGAGACATGCAATTCAAGCCCAATACGGGTCATTTGCTATCGAACGCACTGAAATCCCCCAGCTCCAGGCCCTTATAGAACATAGGCATGTAAAAGGCCAGATTTCGAGGCTATATACAAAGCTTAGAGGCTGCTTTTTGAAAGGGGAAGGCCCAGCCAAGAGTAGGCTGGGTTGGATAAGGGACGTTGGCCCGATATCTCGGGAACAATGGGCTAAAACGCTGGAACAGGGGCATTTGGCCTCTATATCTCCATCTCAGCAAGTGTCCCATTTGTTCCTTATATACCGGGCATACTACACCCCCCAGAAGTTATGGAAAATGGGCAGGAAACCTAGGGACGAATGCCCTAGATGTGGGGCTCCGGGTGATCTCTTCCACATGGTCTGGAAATGCCCAAAACTGTATAGCTATTGGCTAGAAATAATTCTTAAAATAAACAGAGCTTTCAAGACCACTCTGAAACCTGAGGCCAGGGCCTGTCTACTGGGGATATTTGAAGAGACAAATATTCCGTCGCCGATTAAGCCATCTGTCTTAAAGTGCCTATATCAAGCTAGGCGACTGATAGCAATTAATTGGCAAGCTAAAAATCCCCCGGATATTGGACATTGGGTTAATGCAATTAACTCTTTAATATGGTGCGAGAGAGCAATGCTTATAAAGTTAAATAATTTAAGAAAATTTGAGATATTATGGTATCCTTGGCTGAGTGACATGGGGTTCCCTTTGGAGTGAGACCAACACAAGAATGGTTTAGTACCCGCTGGCCGGGGGGTAGGGAGGAGTATCTTCCCTCCCCCCTTTAGGTGAACTCTTTTTAGGGTGGATTTTTCTACCCCTTCTCTTAAACAGTTATAGCTATCTGGTTACGATTGGGGCGGTTGTTGCCGGCGCTGCGTGCTCGAGGTGGGGTTAGGGTGGGGAGGGAGGCTTGGGGGGAATAGGGGGGGGGGGGAAGCGTATCGAGGGGAGGTACTAATGAGTAGCTGTGGTACGGCAGTCTTAGCGTAGCAATTTGTTTGATATGTAACCTGTCTCTTTTCTCCCTTTCTATATGGTATAATACCGCTATTCATGGGCGGAAAACCCCTAATAAAAAGCATCTCAATTAAAGAAGGGTAGGAGAAGGGCAAGAGAAGGAGAGTAGGAAAGGAAGAAGGGAAAAGAAGGGATAAGGAAGGGGAACGAGGAGAGGAGGAAGGGAAAAAGGAGAGAAAGGAGAGAGAGAAAAAGAAGGGAATAAGAGGAAAGAGGAGGTGTGTGTTGGTGTAGAGCGGGGGAGGGGGGGTTTCGTCTCCCGCCCCACAACACATCGTCTAGCTGGGGCGTCGAGGCGTGGGGTCGACGCCACCACCCCTCGCCTATTACTAGCAACACACTTACCTTTCAAGCCCAAACGCGATTGAAGACATGTCCACGTTTTACTCAATTGCACTATATCCTACACCTCAGTATATATTAGGCTACGCTACCCTGCCCTTTTAATTTGTTCCTTTGTATATGTGGAAACCTCAATAAAAAATATTGTAATTGAAGGAAAAAAGATGAGCTACAATGATGTGACGTGAAGACGAGGAAAACTAATATGATCGCTAAGTTGATTGGCACCTCGCAGATGAACTCGCTGAAGTAGCTCAAAAAAAAGAAAAAAAAAAAAAAAAAAAAAAAAAAAAAAAAAAAAAGGGTTTGGCGACCTGCCTCCTGCCTCAGGGGACATGGGTCACTGCAAAAAAAAGTTTTAAAAACTACCGTTTTAGCGGGAGCACTGATTTTAATGACGATTAAAGTGAAAAAAAAAAGTGAAATATTCCTTTAAATATGGTGCCTGGGGGGTGTCTGTAGTATGCCTGTGAAGTGCCACGTGTTTCCCGTGTTTACAACAGTCCCTGCACAAAATGACATTAAGCGGAAATAACACCATTTAAAACTGCTTGCGGTTTTAATGTTATATCTGGTTCCTGCAATATGGTTGAAAATCATTCAGAAAAATGGCATGGGTAGCCCTCCCTGCCCATTACCAGCCTATTTGGGTCTTGTACGCATATTAAGGGGAACCCTGTACCCATATTAAAAAAAGGAAATACGTGTTGCCCCCAGGCCCTATATACTCAGAACAGCAGTATACAGGCGGTGCAAACAAGACAGGGACTGTGTAGGTTTGTTGTGTTAAGTTGAATCTGTTTGTAATTTTCAACTGGTACATTTTTAAAGTGTAGCTCCAGTCAAAAAAACTATTTTTAAGCTTTTTGGAAAACATAGGGAAGGGTTATCACCCCTGTATAATTTGTTTTGTCGTCCATCTTTTTTCATCTCACTTGCTGTTGTCTCCTTCCGTTTGCAAGTAGGAGATGTTTGTAAATTGGATGTTTGAAAGTAGGGGCCTGCCCTATATGCTCTGCAGAAATGGCGGAACAAGGTGTTGGTTTTGCAACAACATTGTAAGCCCTCAAAGTGACTCTTGGTGGCCGCTGGAGCGCCCTGCTGTGAACGATTATATCAAGAATTGTAATTACATGCCATTGTTGAACAGTGGTAGAAAAATTGACCTTTGGTGGTTGTGGTGCTGGTGCCACAACACTATAAGTCCTCACAGTTACTCTGGGTGGGCACAGGAAGGGGCCCTCCTGTGAAATATTATATCAAGAATTGTAATTACATGTCCCTGTTAAACAGGGGCAGAAAAATTGGGCCTTAGGCACTGGTGCCATCACACTGCAACCTCTGCCATATACTCTAGTTTTTTTGCAGGAATTAGCCCTGCTGCAAAGCATTGCATCAAAAATTGTACTTAAACGCCCCTGTTAAACAGGGGCAGAAAAATTGGGCCTTAGGCACTGGTGCCATCACACTGCAACCTCTGCCATATACTCTAGTTTTTTTGCAGGAATTAGCCCTGCTGCAAAGCATTGCATCAAAAATTTTACTTAAACGCCCCTGTTAAACAGGGGCAGAAAAATTGGGCCTTAGGCACTGGTGCCATCACACTGCAACCTCTGCCATATACTCTAGTTTTTTTGCAGGAATTAGCCCTGCTGCAAAGCATTGCATCAAAAATTGTACTTAAACGCCCCTGTTAAACAGGGGCAGGAAAATTGGGCCTTAGGCACTGGTGCCATCACACTGCAACCTCTGCCATATACTCTAGTTTTTTTGCAGGAATTAGCCCTGCTGCAAAGCATTGCATCAAAAATTGTACTTAAACACCCCTGTTAAACAGGGGCAGAAAAATTGGGCCTTAGGCACTGGTGCCATCACACTGCAACCTCTGCCATATACTCTAGTTTTTTTGCAGGAATTAGCCCTGCTGCAAAGCATTGCATCAAAAATTTTACTTAAACGCCCCTGTTAAACAGGGGCAGAAAAATTGGGCCTTAGGCACTGGTGCCATCACACTGCAACCTCTGCCATATACTCTAGTTTTTTTGCAGGAATTAGCCCTGCTGCAAAGCATTGCATCAAAAATTGTACTTAAACGCCCCTGTTAAACAGGGGCAGAAAAATTGGGCCTTAGGCACTGGTGCCATCACACTGCAACCTCTGCCATATACTCTAGTTTTTTTGCAGGAATTAGCCCTGCTGCAAAGCATTGCATCAAAAATTGTACTTAACCACTTCAGATCCGCGCTATTGCCAAATGACGGCATTAGCGCGGACCTACATTTTCAGGACTACGTCTATTGACGTCGTCCTGGTTACGAGCGGCCTGCGCGCCCCCTGAGGGGCGCGCGCGGCGCGCTCTGTGATCGGCGAGTCCGTGAGACTCGCCTGATCACCGATCCGTGTAAGGGGTCGATCCCGACCCCTTATCACGTGATCAGCTGTCAGCCAATGACAGCTGATCATGTGATAGAACGGAGCCGGTAATCGGCTATTATTCCTCCTCGCGCTGACAGCGCGAGGAGAGAAAAAAAAAGCCGATCACCGGCGGCCGTGATCGGGACATCAGTCCCGATCACGGCCATCAATACAAGGGACCACCTGCCACCTGCCTGTGCCCACCTGCCTCCCGCAGTGCCATCCTGAAGTAAAATAAAAGAAAAAGTAAGTGCCCCCCGTCAGTGCCCCCTGTCAGTGCCCATAGTGCCCACAGTGCCACCCACAGTGCCACCCACAGTGCCACCCACAGTGCCACCCACAGTGCCACCCCACAGTGCCACCCACAGTGCCACCCAATCTGCCTCAAAGGTGCTGCACCCCAGTGCCGCCCATCAGTGCCCAGCAGTGCCGCCCATCAGTGCCCAGCAGTGCCGCCCATCAGTGCCCAGCAGTGCCACCTATCAGAGCCACCTATCAGTGCCACCTATCAGTGCCCATCAGTCCCATCTATCTGTGGTACCTATCAGTGCCCATCCGTGCCACCCATCCGTGCCACTTATCCGTGCCACCCATCCGTGCCATCTTATCTGTGCCCATCTTTGCCCATCAGTGCCGCCTTATCTGTGCCCATCGGTGCCGCCTTATCTGTGCCTATTAGTGCCGCCTTAACTATGCCTATCAGTGCCCACCAGTGCAGCCCATCAGTGCCCACCAATGCAGCCCATCAGTGCCCACCAATGCAGCCCATCAGTGCCCACCAATGCAGCCTATCAGTGCCGCCTAATCAGCGCACTTCAATGAAGGAGAAAAATGACCCGTTTGCAAAATTTTATAACAAACTATTAAAACATGATTTTTTTTTTTTTGCATCTTTTTTTGTTTGTTTAGCAAAAAATAAAACTCCGAGCTGTAACTAAATACCACCAAAAGAAAGCTCTATTTGTGGGAAAAAAATGATAAAAATTTCATTTGGGTACAGTGTTGTATGCCCGCGCAATTGTCACTCAAAGTGCATCAGCGCTGAAAGCTGAAAATTGGTCTGGGACTGAGGGGGGTTTAAGTGCCCAGTAAGCAAGTGGTTAAACACCCCTGTTAAACAGGGGCAGAAAAATTGGGCCTTAGGCACTGGTGCCATCACACTGCAACCTCTGCCATATACTCTAGTTTTTTTGCAGGAATTAGCCCTGCTGCAAAGCATTGCATCAAAAATTTTACTTAAACGCCCCTGTTAAACAGGGGCAGAAAAATTGGGCTGCTGGCATCACCCAGAACCAAAAATGTTCTTCCAACATATCAGCGGAGGAGGAAGAGGATAGACAATCAACATAACAGGACAGTCACTCAGCATCAGCATAGGCAGTCTTGAAGGGATGTGGTATTTAAAAAAAAATTATTCGGTTACATCAGCTTCAGGTGCTTGGTAGCTGTGGGTGATCCAAGACTGATTCATCTTGATGAAGGTCAGTCGATCAACTGATTCGGTGGACAGGCGCACCCTGTGATCGGTAACGAAGCCACCAGCAGCACTGAAGGTGCGTTCCGAAAGAACGCTGGATGCAGGACAGGCCAGTAGCTCAATTGCATACTGTGCAAGCTCTGGCCAGTGATCCATCCTCAAGACCCAGTAAGCCAGAGGATTTTCAGTGGGAAAGGTGTCCAAGTCTGACCTTGCCCCTAGGTATTCCTGCACCATGTAAATTAGACGCTGGCGATGGGTGCTGGAACCAATCATACCTTGGGGCTGCGGACTAAAAAATTGTCTGAAAGCATCAGTCAGACGGCCACCTTCTCCACCGCTCCTTCTGACTGATGCCTCAGCAACACGTTGTCCAGGACCAGGAGTTTGTGACCTCCCAGTCTCTGGGAACGCGTTGCACAGAGCTTTCTGCAAGGCCTCCCGGAGATGTCTCATCCTCTGCTCCCTCTGCGATGGCAAGATAAGGTCGGCAACCTTACCCTTGTACCGTGGATCAAGGAGAGTGGCCAGCCAGTAATGGTCCCTCTCCTTGATCCGAAGAATACGAGGATCCTTCCGCAGGCTTTGCAGGATCAGGGAGGCCATGCAGCGTAGGTTAGCTGAGGCATTCGGTCCGGAGTCCTCTGGGTCACTAAGGACAACATGATCCGCAGCTACCTCCTCCCAGCCACGTACAAGTCCACGTGTTTCTTGGGACTGTAAATCATCCCTATAAGACTGCTGCTGCTGATGCTGAGTGCCAGCCTCCACCTCCATGCTGACACAATCATCCTCCTCCTCCTCTTCCTCCTCCTCACCCTCTTCCTGTGTGATGGGTGGCACAGCAGGAACACTGTCTGGATAAAGGGGGCCTTGAGAGGCAAGGAAGTCCTCCTCTTCCTGCCTCTGTTCTGCCTCAAGTGCCCTGTCCATTATTCCACGCAGCGTATGCTCCAAGAGGTGGACAAGAGGTATAGTGTCACTGATGCATGCACTGTCACTGCTCACCATCCTTGTGGCCTCCTCAAACGGTGACAGGACAGTGCATGCATCCCCGATCATGCCCCACTGGCGTGGTGAGAAAAAACCAAGCTCTCCTGACCCTGTCCTGGTGCCGTAGTCGCACAGGTACTCATTGATGGCCCTCTGCTGCGTGTGCAGCCGCTGCAGCATGGCCAATGTTGAGTTCCATCTGGTGGGCATGTCACATATAAGGCGGTTCTTGGGCAGGTTCAACTCCTTTTGGAGCTCAGCCAGCCGAGCACAGGCATTAAATGATCGGTGGAAATGCACACAGACTCTCCTGGCCTGTTTCAGGACATCCTGTAAGCCGGGGTACCTGCCCAAGAACCGCTGCACCACCAGGTTAAGGACGTGAGCTACACAGGGCACATGGGTCAGTTGTCCCTGTCGGAGGGCGGAGAGGAGGTTGGTGCCATTGTCGCAAACCACCATTCCTGGCTTAAGCTGGCGTGGCGTCAACCACCTCTCGGCCTGCCCCTGCAGAGCTGACAAAACATCCGCCCCAGTGTGGCTCCTGTCCCCCAAACAAACCAGCGCAAGCACGGCATGGCATCGTTTTGCCTGCGTACTTGCGTAGCCCCTGCAACGCCTACGGAGCACCGCTGGTTCTGAGGACAGAGCACTGGAAGAGGCCATGGAGGAAGAAGAAGAGGAGGGGGTGGAGGAGAGAGGTGTGTCACAACCAATAGTAGCATTTTGGAGGCGTGGTGGCGGAACAACCTCCAATACTACTGCACCTTGTCCTGCATCCTTCCCAGCAGCCAGAAGAGTGACCCAATGGGCCGTGAAAGACAGGTAACGTCCCTGTCCATGCCTGCTGGACCATGAGTCAGCGGTAATATGCACCTTACCGCTGACCGCCCTGTCCAGCGAGGCAAGGACATTGCCTTCCACATGCCGGTAGAGAGCCGGAATTGCCTTCCGTGAGAAAAAGTGGCGTTTGGGGACCTGCCACTGAGGAACCGCACATTGTACAAACTCACGGAAGGGGGCCGAGTCTACCAACTGAAAAGGCAGCAGTTGAAGTGCTAGCAATTTAGCTAAGCTAGCATTCAACCGCTGGGCATGTGGATGGGTGGGAGTAAATTTCTTCCGCCGGTCCAGCAGCTGGGGCAGGGACATTTGTCTGCTATAATCGGACGTGGATGTACCACTAGCAGAGTTCCCGGAAGCACTTGGCTGTGACACACCTAATTCTACACCTTCATTCCTCTCAGAGCAGGTTTCAGAGAGGACTGAAGGTCTAGTGGGGTTGGAGATGCCAGCTGATGAGGAGCAAGGAGAGGTCCGCTTTGTTCTTTGGTGTGGGTCTTTGAGGTATGCTTGCCAACGAGCTGCATGGCAGGTCAACATATGTCTGGTCAAGCATGTGGTGCCCAAGCGGCTGATGTTTTGGCCACGTGAGATACGCTTGAGACATATGTTGCAAATAGCAGCGGTGCGATCTGATGCACTCGTCTCAAAAAAGGCCCACACCAAAGAACTTTTAGAATAACGCGCAGAGGAAGCGCTCTGCGCAGAGGAAGCGCTCTGCGCAGGCGGAGCTCTGCGGTGTGATTCAGTCGGTGTGCTGCCCCTAAGCTGGCCCCCGGAGGGCATCCTGCCTCGTTGGACATGTGCCTCCTCCTCCTCCTCCTCCTCCTCCTCCCTCCTTCCAGGCACCCACGTGGAGTCAGTGCCCTCATCATCCCCTCCCTCTTCATCGCTGTAGCAAACCTGGCAGTATGCTGCAGCTTGGGGAACATGACTGCCAGATTGCTGTCCTTCTTGAGCATCCCCTCTCTCTGTGCTCACGCTACTGCCTTCCTCTAGCTGAGTGTCATCATCAGAGCCCACCAAACACTGGGCATCCTCCTGGAGCATGTACCCAACACTGTGCTCAAAGAGTTCAGGAGACTCCTCAGGAGGACGTGGTGGGTCTAGGGAAGGAGTCACTGATGATGACATTGAGAGGAGGGACGACGATGTGTTGGCAGCTGCTTTTCTACTACCCTGAGACTGGGTGAGAGAGGATGAGGAGGATGAAGAGGGCTTGGTCATCCACTCTACCAAGTCGTTGGCATGTTGCGGTTCAACATGTCCAGCTGCAGAAAAGAAGGACAAGCATGTCCCATGGCCACGTGCTGATGACAATGCACCGCGTCCACGACCAGCACTGTTGTCTCTAGACACAGAGCCTGCTTGCCCTCTTTTATCGGCTTGCGCCTGTCTGCCTCTCCTTGCTGGCCTTCCAGACATGGTAATGGCCTGAAGGGAGTTGGGTAAAACAGTAGTTGGGTAGTTTATATTGTGCTGGAGGCACACAACACCCACTAACTCCTGCAGATGCCTTTTTTATAGAACAGCAGAGTTAAAGGGGTATATACAGATGTATACTGTGCTGTGCTGGAAGCACACACAACTTCCAATAACTCCAGCAGATGTCAATCGGGCCCAAATAGAGAACAGCTATGTAGGTGGATAATAGTGGTATGTACTGGGTACAGAGCAGGCACACAGCACGCACTATCTCCTGAGTGACACTACTGACTGCAAGCTCTATTGTTAAAGATGGACCACTAGCTATATAGGTGAGGTGAATATCACGGTGTATACTGCGGTCAGGGCACGCAGACAATAACAAGAGAACAGCAGAGTTAAAGGGGTATATACAGATGTATACTGTGCTGTGCTGGAAGCACACACAACTTCCAATAACTCCAGCAGATGTCAATCGGGCCCAAATAGAGAACAGCTATGTAGGTGGATAATAGCGGTATGTACTGGGTACAGAGCAGGCACACAGCACGCACTATCTCCTGAGTGACACTACTGACTGCAAGCTCTATTGTTAAAGATGGACCACTAGCTATATAGGTGAGGTGAATATCACGGTGTATACTGCGGTCAGGGCACGCAGACAATAACAAGAGAACAGCAGAGTTAAAGGGGTATATACAGATGTATACTGTGCTGTGCTGGAAGCACACACAACTTCCAATAACTCCAGCAGATGTCAATCGGGCCCAAATAGAGAACAGCTATGTAGGTGGATAATAGCGGTATGTACTGGGTACAGAGCAGGCACACAGCACGCACTATCTCCTGAGTGACACTACTGACTGCAAGCTCTATTGTTAAAGATGGACCACTAGCTATATAGGTGAGGTGAATATGACGGTGTATACTGCGGTCAGGGCACGCAGACAATAACAAGAAAACAGCAGAGTTAAAGGGGTATATACAGATGTATACTGTGCTGTGCTGGAAGCACACACAACTTCCAATAACTCCAGCAGATGTCAATCGGGCCCAAATAGAGAACAGCTATGTAGGTGGATAATAGCAGTATGTACTGGGTACAGAGCAGGCACACAGCACGCACTATCTCCTGAGTGACACTACTGACTGCAAGCTCTATTGTTAAAGATGGACCACTAGCTATATAGGTGAGGTGAATATGACAGTGTATACTGCGGTCAGGGCACGCAGACAATAACAAGAAAACAGCAGAGTTAAAGGGGTATATACAGATGTATACTGTGCTGTGCTGGAGGCACACACAACTTCCAATAACTCCAGCAAATGACAATCGGGCTCAAATAGAGAACAGCTATGTAGGTGTATATAGTGGTATGTACTGGGTACAGAGCACGCAGACAGCACGCACTAACACTACTGACTGCAAGCTCTATTATTAAAGCTAGATCACTAGCTATATAGGTGAGGTGAATATAGTGGTGTATACTGCGGTCAGGGCACAGACAGTAACCACTACACAAGAGCAAAATAGTAAATCAGCCAAAAACGATTGGTGTGTAACTGTGTTGAAGGTACACAGAACACCCACTGCTTCAGATGCTAACAAACACTACACGAGGCCACCTGAAAGGCAGCTTTATATAGTGTGGGGCGTGCACTACACAGTCTGAGCTATGATTGGCCACAGGCAGGATGCCTGTGGCCAACCATTGCTCTTCCCGCTACTGGCGCTGCGATTGGCCAAGCATGCGGGGTCACAGTGCATGCTTGGCCAATCGTGAGACAGCAATGCATTGCGCCATCGCAGTGCATTGTGGGCCACACAAATTTTGCCGCGAACGGCCCAAACGTTCGGAATTCGGCGAACGCACGAACGACCGATGTTCGAGTCGAACATGCGTTCGACTCGAACACGAAGCTCATCCCTAAGCAGGAGCAACGAACGCACTCCGTTGTCCCTACCTTCTCTCTCAGGGATGAATCCGACCTGGTCCGGATGAACCAGTTCGGTCATCCTTTCCTTCAGCCTGGATGCTAAGACCTTGGCGAATAGTTTGGTATCCGCGTTTAATAAGGCTATCGGTCTGTAACTAGAGCAAAGCGTGCTATCCTTCCCCTCCTTTAGCAGCACTGTGATTGAGGCCCGCAAGGCCTCCCCTTCCATCCCAAAATCTCTGTCCAGGCCGTTCATGTACTTGCAGAGCTTAGGGACCAAGATCTCTTTATATTTTTTCAAATACGAGATCGTGAATCCGTCTGGTCCCGGACTTTTGCCGGAGGCGGTTTCTTTCAGAGCCTTAAAGATCTCTTTTTCTGTAATGGGTCTATCTAAGTCACATCTATCACTCTCTGCTAAGCTCGGTAGTTTCACTTTATTCAGGAATTCTTTAATTTTGTCTTTTTTTCTAAAATCTTTTGCCCCTTTTTGTCCTAAATTATACAGAGCTTCATAGTATTGTTTAAACACCTCGGCTATCTCCCTGGTAGTATGGGTCATCTTCCCGTTCTTGTCTTGTATTTTATCAATAAAATTAATCCCTCTCTTCCTTTTCAGCTGTCTTGCTAGATGACTACTTATTTTATTTCCCAGATAGTATCTCTCTCTAGTTCTCCTGTCCAATGTCCTCTTTGATTCCTGTTCCATCATATCTTTAAGTTCATCCCTCTTAATCACCAATAAGTGGAGATCTTCCTGCTGTTGCCGCCTTAATTTTTTATGGGCCTGTTCTAATTTATATACCTCTTCTCTTAAGTTTTCTATTTTCTCAAGTCTTTCCTTTTTTTTTTCTTGTGCCCATGGAGATGAGGATGCCCCTAATATATACTTTATGTGCCTCCCAAAGAGAGGCACCAGAAATTTCAGCTGTGTCGTTAACGGAGAAATAAAATTCAATTTCCTTTAGTACTGCCTCCGCAATTTTCTCGTCCTGCAAAAGGTTCTCGTTCAATCGCCACGTGAACGATTGCCTCTGCGTTCCGAGCATCCTCATCTTCATTGACACCGGGGCATGGTCTGATAATGTAATTATTCCTATCTTGGTTTCCATCACTAGGTCCAATAGCCTGTGATCAACCAGTATGTGATCCAACCTGGAGTACGTCCCATGCACGGGGGAAAAAAAGGTGTAATCTTCTATTTTATCGTGCTGCAGCCTCCAAACATCCATCATCTGGTGTTGTTTCAACCATAGTTTAATCATTTTCAATGCTTTCGTATTTAGTCCCCTAGCCTGGGACGTACTATCCCTAGATGGATCCATACAAAAGTTGAAATCTCCTGCAAGGACAACCTCCCCTTCCTTAAAATCTTCTAACTTCCCCAGAACTGCTTTCAAATAACTTATGGGATTCTTGTTGGGGCAATATACATTTGCTAGGGTGAGAATCTTATCCCCTAATTTTCCTTTTACAAACAGGTATCGGCCTTCAGGGTCTGTCATCCTATCAAGCAATGTGAACTTTATACATTTCTCGAACCCTATTGCGACTCCCTTAGCTCTCTTTATAGGCGAGTCCCCATATAACCAATTTGGATAACTATCTGAATATAATTTGATATTTGTGTCCTGCGACAAGTGGGTCTCCTGCAGGAACACCACCCCCGCTCTGTACTGCTGTAATTCCTTCAATAATTTATGCCTCTTAACCAGAGAATTCAGACCCTTAACATTATATGACAGGAAGTTTACTTCTATCATCTATAGCTTTCCAATAAGATGTAATACTTCCGTCTTCTTTTCTGCCTCATCTCAATACATATTACCTTAGTTGGTGCTGCAAGGAGCCTCCTCCCCCTCCCCGCCCTCCCCCCCCCCTTCCCCCCCTCCCCCCCTGGCCAAATCCCGACCTCTACTCTGCAGCTGAGGACCCCCTCTATTCTGCAGATTTTTACCCACTAGGGTGCGACTCCGATCGCGGCCACCCGTGTCAGGGTCCCCCCCCTCCCACCCACCCCTGGGAGAATGGGGGTCCCCCCTCAGACCTGGTATGATGTCCCGGGGCCCCACCTGATCCCTCCGCCACCCTCTTTCCACCATCCCCCCTCCCCACTCTCCCCCTCCCCCTCCTCCACAAAGAAAAAGAAGAGAGAAGAAAAAAAAAAAAAGAAAAAAAGCAAAAAGAGAGAAGGAGATCAACAACCGTATAAGCCTTCCCCAAATCCAACTCCCAATATCAATGTCCTTTATATAAGTCCATTAGGGATCTTTAGAAATCTTTGGTACTGGGATCCCCAGATTATTACAGAAGACCTCCAACTCGTCTAGAAATTTTAATCTAAATGTTCTTCCGTCCCGCTGGACCAATAGGGCCGCTGGAAACCCCAAACTATATCGGATATTCGCCAGTTTCATTTGTTCTAATAACGGTTTTAAACGTCTCCTCCGAGCCAATGTTCCTGCCGATAAGTCCGAGAAAACCTGTAAAGATACTCCCTCATATTGTAACGGGGGCAGCCCTCTGAGCCTGCTCCATATCTTGGCTTTATCTTCAATGAGGCAAAATTTTATAATTACGTCTCTCGGGACCTCTTCCCTCAGACCTGGGGGTTTCCTCACCCTATAAACCCGCTCAATCTTTAAATCCTCTCCTATCCCTCTTCCTAATATAGGGTTAAATATTTTTCCCATCTTAACCCCCAAATCTTCTCCTTGTTGTTCAGGCAATGCTCTAATCCTTAGGTTTTGACGTCTGTTTTGGTTTTCTTGTTCTTCCAGCTTATATAAAATGTCCCGCTGGTCCGTTTGCAGTTTCCCAACTTGCGTTTTCAGTTCTAATATTTCATGGGCCTGTTTACCTGTTAGTTCCTCTGCTTCTTCCACTCTCCTCAATAAATGGCCCATATCCGTCCTGACGTTTGAAATTTCTACTTTGATGGTATTCTCTAGTTTGGCGAACATTTCCAGCATTTCACCTTTTGTGGGGATTTGAGCGATATCCCTCTGCCCCCTCATTTTGCCTTCCAAATCTGAGTCCAACTCCTCCCCTGAGTTATCTCCCGGGGCCCCTGCTGACTTAGCTACTTCTCTCTTCTTCTCCTTTACCCCCTGCTGCTTTTTTTCTAATCCGGGGCTTTTTACACTGATTTCCTTCATATACTTCTGAATCGTACTTGTGTTAAGACTCTCCTTTGATTCATTCGCCTTTTGATTTCTTCCCCTCATGTTCCCACCTTTTGTCCTTTGCCTCCCCAGGGTTAAGAGAAAAAAATAAAAAAAATTCTTTATTCAGTCTTTCTTTGATTGTGCCACCTGCACTGCGGTGAGAGCCCGGCTCCCAGATCCCCGCCTACTTTCTCTGTGTTTTTAAGTGAGAGCTATTACTGCGATCTCTTCTAAAAAGAAGTTTACAAGACTCCAAAAAGAGGGCAACACCTTATCACACATAACCTTCCGGCGATCATTCCATATACTTCATATGCAAGTCATATACATCGTTTTTGTGGATATATGTCGTTTTATAAGTCATTTATGTTTAAGCTCCACTTATTCCTATTACATCCTGGTCTGCCCTCTCAAAAATGTGTGGGATCAATTTCCTGAGCCTCCACTGTTTTGCTCTGTTCCACTCCTCCTCCTTACACTGAGTCTTTTCATCTAGGGCCGCCCAGAGCATTCAACAGGCAATGTTCAAATACATTTCAAATGAGGTTTAACATGTATTCAGCATAAATGGTTCAAAAAGTACCTGGGGAGGAGGTGGTTACTTATAAATATTCTTATAGTGTCCTCAATCCTCAGTCCATCTCGTTCCTCTGTCCATACAGCCTCCAGGGGATCATCAAGGGAGTATCAGTCAGTGCTTCCCCTGTGTTTGCCAGTGCTCCAGGAATCTCTTCAGACGCTGTTTTATTATCACTCCATCTGGTCCTGGATCCTGGCTGTGCACTAGCCCACTGTAGGTCTCGTACGAGGTCAGCAGAGACAATACGAGGAGGGGGGGGGGGAGGGGGTCGACGGACTCTGAACAGCGCTTTTGCCCGCTTAACACCCCGAGGGTGTACACCCCCGTGTGTACAGTCCGTCTGTTTAGTGATGGGATAGGACGGTCCGGGCGGCTTCATTCATGGAGCTCAGCGTCCTTTCCCCTCATGCTGCTCCAGCTGATCAGCAGGACCGCCCCCATCTGCTCACACGGGCGCCGTCATCGGGTCCCTCCCCTCTCTCACAGGCAGCTCGTGTTACCCATCAGCTGATTTCCCTTCTAAATGGTTTTTGTTTTTTCTTAGAATTTCTAACTTCCTGTTCCTCCTTGGTGGCATTGTATATGCATTTTGAGCATCACATTGATTTCAATGGGTAGGAGCGGTGAATAAACCGCTCCATAGATGCGGCTAGCAGGACTTTTTTCACTGCCCTGCTAGCGCACCACTCCAGTGTGAAAGCCCTCCGGCTTTCACACTGGAGTGAAAGGGGCTGTTTTTTTCAGGCGCTACATAAGCGCTATTTTTAGCGATGTAGCGCCTGAAAACCACCCCAGTGTGAAGGGGGCCTTAGGCTCGATTCACATCTATGCATGTTGCTTTTGAGCGTTTTTGCAGTGCTTGTTGCGTTTTTGGACATGCGTTTTTGCCGCGTTTTTCTTTTTTTTTCTTCACTGTGGTTGCTTGACAACCAGCTATGTACAGTGAAAAAAAAAACAAAAAAAACAAAAAACTGCACATTGCAGTAAAAATGCAGTGCTTGCGTTTTTTGATGCAGCTCCATTGACTTCTATTACATGAATAAACACTGCATTTTGCATGAAAAAAATGCCCCGCCCTTTCCAAAAATGCAGAGGCACAAAAATGCATTGATGCGAACATGTTCCATAGGAACACATGTAAAAAAAAAATGTCCCTGCATTTCTGCAAAATGCATCAAAAAACGCGTTAGTGTGAATCCAGCCTTAAAATCCATTATATTTTATTTAGAAATTTCCTCTAAATGACTATAGATGCAGCCTTGACAGTGCCAGTGTAAATGAGGCCTAATAGTCAATAGTCTGGAGTAAAATGCATAAAAAAGCACACCTATGCTTTTTTTTTTTTTGTGCATTTTCAGTTTTGCATAAACACCCTACAGTCCATTTAACATGGTTTGCTATGGATGTAGTTCACATCTGTGCATTTTTTGGAAAGGGCCAGGGATTTTCGTTTTTTTTGGTTACATTAGATGGTTTAAATGGTCTAAAGATGCGCATCGAAAAATATTAAATACACCTGCAATATGCAAACTGCAACCTGCACAAGTGTGAATCAGACCTTGGACAGATTTAGAAGCTGCAGTGTGCATGGGCACTTAGGCTGGATTCACGCCTGTGCATTTTGGAGATTTGTACTACAGAACGTGTTCCATATGAAAACATGTTAAAGCGGTTCTGCACACATAATAACAGAAAATTGTACCATACTTACCGTAATTTTCTTTTCCTGGTGCCTATCCATGGCAGCATACCTGTGACAAGCTCCGCCTTGGCTCCTCCCTCAGGACTAGTGAATATTATAAAAGAAAAGGTTAGTACAGCCCCCGCATTCTCCGTAATATAGAATACCGAAGGTGGGATTGTATGCTGCCATGGATAGGCACCAGGAAAAGAAAATTACGGTAAGTATGGTACAATTTTCTGTTTTCCTGGTGCCTCCATGGCAGCATACCTGTGACAAATAACTAGCTGAGATGGGTGGGATGCTTAGAAGTCTATTTTAAAGAAATTATTATTTAGAAGAAGCGAGGGCTGATGTGACTGCCTGTCTGCCAAACTCCACCGATGCAAGAGCTCCTGGGTCCACCCTGCAATGTTTCAGAAATGTATGTCGGGACGACCAAGTCGCTGCCCCACAAATAGTTTCAATTAACACATTCGCTCTTGCCGCCCAAAAGGCAGAAACTGCTCTGGTGGAGAGCGCCCTGACCGCCAAAGGGGGTTCCAGCCCCTTTGTCCTGTACACCTTGTGGATGAGTCTAACGATCCATGAGGCAATCGTTCTTGCCGACGCCTCCTTGCCTTGGTGTTTGCCCCAGGGAATTATAAACAGCCTGATGGAATCCCTGAATGATGCTGTGGCCTGCAGATAGCATTTCAAAGTGGAGGCAATGTCTAGCTCATGAAGAGAACCAGAGTCCTGTTCTGAAAATGTTGGGAGTGCCCAAGGCTTTGACATGTTTAAGGATGATGTGACTTTGGGAATAAATCCTCGCACTGTTCTGAGTTCTACTCTGTCCGGATAGAATATGATATGATTATGATCTGCTCCTAAAGCTTGGAGCTCTGAAACCCGTCTGCCAGAGGTTATAGCTATCAGGAAGGCTAGCTTCTAGGCTAGATTCCAAAGCGATGCTGACTCCGAAGGGGCAAAAAGGTGGACTGGCTAAGGACTCTAGGATAATAGCAAGGTCCCAAGTGGGAAAAGATTGTTTAGTTGGCGGTCGGATCTTTTTGACAGCTTTGAAGAACTGTATTATTAATGAGTCCTCGGCCCATCTTCTACTGGTTTGCCAATGAAATTGCTGATACCTGTACTTTTAGTGTACCTAGTGCAAGACCTAGGTCTAGGCCTGCCTGCAAAAACTCAAGAATTTGAGAGGATGATGGGGAATCTGGATCACAGCTTCTGCCAATCATGAAGGCCCTGAACTTTTGTTTGTGGATGGTTTTCTTGCCTTGAGCGGGGTTGCGATCACTTTGTTGGAACACCCTAGAGATTGGAACCTTTCCCTTTCAGCTGCCAGATGTGAAGATCCAGCCTGCGGGGATCTGGAAGGGTGTGACATCCTTGCGAGAGGCGAAGAGATATTATTGGAACCTTGACTGGAAGTCGGGTACTTAGATACATTGCTGTGGGGAACCAAGGATGTGTTGGCCAGTACGGTAGGACCATTATCACTGTCGAGGTTTCTATCATAAGCCTTGACAGGAATCTTGGAATGAAAGGCCGTGGAGGGAAGGCATAGGCCCGATTGCATGCCCAGGGGGCTGAGAGGGCATCTAATGCCTCCGCTTGGGGTTGAGGAAGCCTTGAGATGCACCTTGGAAGCTTGGTATTGAATGCTGTTGCAAATAGGTCTAGCTCGAGGGGACCCCACTGGTTCACTATCCAGTCGAAAATCTCCGGGTGTAGAGACCATTCGTTGGCATCCGCAAACTTGCGGGAAAGGCGGTCGGCCCTCAAGTTGAGATGGCCGGGCAGATAAACTGCCTTCAGGTCCTTTAGATTCCTTTCTGCCCAGAGTATTATGGGTTCCACCTCCTTCAGGAGGGACCTGCTGCGTGTCCCCCCTTGCCGGTGTACATAGGATACCGCAGCCCTGTTGTCCATTCGGAGGAGAACAGGTTTCCCTGTAACCTCGAACCTTAGGGCTAGTAACGCAAGGTAGGCCGCTCTGACCTGCAGGACATTCGACACCAGGCCTGTTGTATGGAAGGGCCATCTACGCTGCACTGAGATCCGGTTGCAGTGTGCTCCCCAACCTGCTGCACTGGCATTGGTAGTAATTGTGATCCAGTCGACATGCCCTAACAGCGTGATTTCAGAAGTGTCTGTTTCTTCGTCCACCAATGCAGACTCCTGAGCATCAAGGTCGTCAAATGTATGGGTTGGGATAGATACCACCTGTTCCACAGTCTTTTGCCAGGAGTAGAAGGTCGTCCAAGTAGTGGCATACCCGAAGCCCCAATTCTCTCAGAGGGGCTATGATGGCAATCGGGGTCTTTGTGAAGACTCTTGGCGATGTGCAGAGGCCCAATGGAAGACTCTGGAATTAGAGATGTACCTGCCCCACCGCCAATCTCAGATACTTCTGGAAAGGAGGGAGTATGGGTATATGCAGGTAAGCGTCCTGCAAGTCTATTGACAACATCCAGCCCCCTGGTTGGTCTACACAAATAATCGTTCGTAGTGACTCCATTTTGAATCTTCAGTGTGTAGTCTTTGGAAGAAAAAAATGGTAGTCACTACTTCAGTGTGATCATCTCTTGAAATAGTTAGCTTTGAAGGGCATCCCCAGCGATATATAGAATGGCATGGGATCTGTGTTTTGTTCCTGGCTCTGTACACTGGTTGTTCCCTCGTCTGTACACCCGCTGGCCCCATTATGAGAGGGTTCTCACCATCCCTGTGCAGAGTTCCCGCATCTGTAGACATGTGCACATTGAGGAGTTCTTACCGTTGCTGTGCTGAGCTCCTGGGTCTGTACATCTGCTGGCTGCTGTGCCCATTAAGAGTGGGCACAGTCTGTGCTGAGTTCCCAGTTATGTACACCTGCTGTGCCCATTCTGAATGGTTCTCACCATCCCTGTGCTGTGTTCCCAGGTCTGTATAACTTTTTCCCCATTATGAGGGGCTCCCATGTTTGTACACCTGCTGGCTGCTGTGCCAGTTGTGAGTGGTTCCCACCATCCCTGTGCTGAGCGCTTGGGCACAGGTGTACAGACCCATGAGGGGTTCTCACCATCCCTGTGCTGTGCTCCCAGTTCTGTAAACCTGCTGGCACTAACCCTGTGATGAATACCCAGGTCTTTACACCTGATGTGATTATGAGGGGTTCCCAACATCCTGGTGATGTGTTCCCACGTCTATACAACTTACAACTGCTATGCCCATTATGTAGGCTTCCCACCATCCCTGTGCTGAGTTTCCAGGTCTGTACACCTGTTGTGCCATTATGAGGGGTTCCCAGGGCAGATGGAAGAATTTGGCACATTACAGTATATATTTAAGAATTTTAAGACCCTTTTGCATTTACCCAACTTTGAAGCATCAGCATGCAAGAAAAATCCATGCGTTTTAGGCTACTTTCTCACTGAGGCGCTAAAAATAGCACTTGCAAAGCGCTCTGAAGAAGCGGCTCCTCACACTGTAGCGGATGTTGTTAGGCACCTGTGGACCTGTAACCTGTCATTATCCTGTGTTAGGAGGGTAACTTTGTGCTTTTTTTATAGTAATTCCTTTAACCACTTGCTTACTGGGCACTTAAACCCCCCTCAGTCCCAGACCAATTTTCAGCTTTCAGCGCTGATGCACTTTGAATGACAATTGCGCGGGCATACAACACTGTACCCAAATGAAATTTTTATCATTTTTTTCCCACAAATAGAGCTTTCTTTTGGTGGTATTTAGTTACAGCTCAGAGTTTTATTTTTTGCTAAACAAACAAAAAAAGATGCAAAAAAAAAAAAATCATGTTTTAATAGTTTGTTATAAAATTTTGCAAACGGGTCATTTTTCTCCTTCATTGAAGTGCGCTGATTAGGCGGCACTGATGGCTGCATTGGTGGGCACTGATGGGCTGCATTGGTGGGCACTGATGGGCTGCATTGGTGGGCACTGATGGGCTGCATTGGTGGGCACTGATGGGCTGCATTGGTGGGCACTGATAGGCATAGTTAAGGCGGCACTAATAGGCACAGATAAGGCGGCACCGATGGGCACAGATAAGGCGGCACTGATGGGCAAAGATGGGCACAGATAAGATGGCATGGATGGGTGGCACGGATAAGTGGCACGGATAGGTGGCACGGATGGGCACTGATAGGTACCACTGATAGATGGGACTGATGGGCACTGATAGGTGGCACTGATAGGTGGCACTGCTGGGCACTGATGGGCGGCACTGCTGGGCACTGATGGGCGGCACTGCTGGGCACTGATGGGCGGCACTGGGGTGCAGCACCTTTGAGGCACATTGTGGGCACTGTGGGTGGCACTGTTGGTGGCACTGCTGGATGGCACTGTGGGTGGCACTGTGGGCACTGCTGGGTGGCACTTACTTTTATTCAGGATGGCACTGCGGTGGGCAGGTGGGCACTGGCAGGGGGCAGGTGGTCAGCTGTATTGCTGGCCGCGATCGGGACTGATCAGATTTTGTTTGCAGATATTAAAGATTTTAACTATCTGGTGGAGCTCTGTACAGAAACCAATCTGCTTCTAGGTTTGTCAGTTTGATTGAACAAGCGAAAGTTATAAAGCAGATTGTCTACTGTATTTTGCACTCTCCAGTTTTAATAAATCAACCCAATTGTGCTCTGTTGGCAGGGATCCTTTCCAGCCGGCAGACCGCAATAGCGCTGTGGATGGAATTCCCCATCAATACAGATATGTCTATGGGGGAACAAGGAAAGGGAAAAAAAAAAACACATAATCCACAAGTTGCTCAATATGTAAATATGGCCCAATTAAAAATATACCAAATATAAAATACAAATACCCACCAGCGCATAAGTGTATCTAACCCAATATAAAATACACATGAAACAAAATATATATAAAAAAATTTAATTATGGGACCTGCAAATCATGTCCATGTATGTGTGGCTGCAGCTCAATAGTGCAGAGAATGTTCCTCAATCAATTGTCATGGACAAAACAATGATGGCTAGCATAGAAGATAAATGGCTTAAATGAAGATTCAAAGAACAGTATAAAATCAAATGCACTTACCCCTCTGATGCCATGGTAGATTTTTTAGAAATCCTAAAATACAAAAACAGGTTATAGTACAAACAGAAGTTCAAATGGAAATAAAAAATATTAACCAGTATTAATGCAGTGCACAGTAACTGGCAATAATAAACAATAATAATAATCTACACAATATCTATAACTATAAAAAGGGAGGCAATCTTCAAAATGGCAATCCAATATCGCAAGCGATCTCAGGATCAGGAGTTCTGCTTGAAATGGCTGTGTTTGTAGAATTTATAGAGGTTTGGAATTGCGGACAACCAATAGGACTTTTTCTTTTTTTTATATACTACCAATGATTGGCTAAGCCCTTTTTACACTGATGTCTGAAAATTAGGAGCCTTAAAGAGGAGGGCCGTTTAAAAAAAAAAAAATTAAAAGTCAGCAGCTGAAAACACTGCAGCTGCTGACTTAATAAGCCAACTTACCTGTCCAGGGCGCCCGCGATGTCGGGCGCCCGAGGCCGACCCGTCCCTCGGCTCTTGGGTCCCGGCGCCGCCGTTCCTTCTAAGGGAAACAGGCAGTGGAGCCTTGAGGCTTCACTGCCCGTTTCCTACTGCACATGCGCGAGTCGCGCAGCGCTTTGTGAATGGGACGCGCTGTGTTCTGGGACACACAGTCCCCAGAACACAGCGCGACCCATTACCCAGAAGACAACGCGACGAGGGAGAAGAAAGAAGATCTCCGCGGAGGAGGAAGAAGATTAGGATTATGTGCCTAGCAACAGGCATTTCTGGTAAGTAAGAAGAAAAAATTTTCTTCATTTTTTTTTTTTTTTGATTTTTTTGTAATTTTTAATATTTTTTTTTTTTCAGGGTGGCCCTCCACTTTAAGGTCTGAGTCTATCTTTTTTTGATTTCTCATCTCCACCTTTGTCTGTGACAAGTCTGGGACATCATGCCTCATTAGCATTAAAAAAAAAAAATCACACCTGTTCAGTATTGCTCTTCAATGTTGATGTATACGTTCTACTGAAACAGACATCTGAGTCTCAAATTGCTTCATAATTGTCACGTTATAAAAGTCTAATCTCTTTACGCGCAAAAACAATTCTCCCCAAATATGCAAATCATAGAACTCATTTTAATAGATGTCGTTTTAGTTTTCTGCCTTAGTACCTGTAATTTTAAGTTTTAGCCCAGTTTCACACTGCTGCGATCTCAGACATAGCATGTGATTCGCACCCGCACCGCAGGTGTCGATCACATGCGATTTCTATGTAATGCCAGTACAGGCACACAGTTGTATGTCTGAACTCACATTAACCACCTCGCGCCCGCCCTATAGCCGAATGACGGCCGTAGAGCAGGCGCGTTCATCCGGGTGGTCGTCCCTTGGCGTCCTGATGTTTACTTATGCAATGCGCGCCGCCGCGGACGCGCATCGCGGAAGTTCGGTGTTCGCCGTGTCCCCCGGGGACAGGCAAACACAGATCGTTGTAAACGGCCAATCACAGCGGCCGTTTACAGCGTGATCGGCGTGTCCAATGGGAGATGATCTCATATGTAAACATATGAGATCATCTCTCAGCGCCGCTCTCCCTCCTCGCACAGACAGTGTGAGAGGGGAGAGATGAACGGCTGCAGCGGCAGCCGTTCTGCCTCTAGTGAAAAAAAAAAAGTAAAAAAATAAAATAAAAAGTGCCATCCTCCACCCGCAGTGCCATCCTCCCCCAGCAGTTCCATCCTCCCCCAGCAGTGCCATCCTCCCCCAGCAGTGCCACCTGCCCCAGTGCCACCTGCCCCAGTGCTACCTGCCCCCAGTGCCATCCACCCCAGTGCTACCTGCCCCCAGTGCTACCTGCCCCCAGTGCCACCTGTTGTCAGTGCCACCTGTCGTCAGTGCCATCTGTCATCAGTGCCACGTATAAGTGCCATCTGTCATCAGTGCCATAGTGCCATCTGTCATCAGTGCCACGTATCAGTGCCATCTGTCATTAGTGCCACCTGTCAGTGTCACGTGTCATCAATGCCACTTATCAGTGCCATCTGTCATCAGTGTCACGCGTCATCGGTGCCATGTATTAGTGCCATCTGTCATCAGTGCCACGTATTAGTGCCACGTGTCATCAGTGCCACGTATAAGTGCCACGTGTCATCAGTGCCACATATTAGTGCCATCTGTCATCAGTGCCACATATTAGTGCCATCTGTCATCAGTGCCACCTGTCATCATTGCCACGTATCAGTGCCATCTGTCATCAGTGTCACGTGTCATTGTCCTGGTGCTTCAAAAGTGTAATAAATAGTCAACAAGTTAGATGTGTAATTTATGTTCCTAGAACACATGATGGCACTACCTGCATGTTGGGCCTCTCTATGTGGCCAGGCTGTGAAAAAGTCCCACACATGTGGTATTGTAATACTCAGGAGGAGTAGCAGAATTTTTTTGGGGGGGGTGTCATTTGTGGTATACATATGCCACGTGAGAGAAATAACCTATTACAATGACAATTTTGTGGAGAAAAAAAAAAAAAGAAGAAAAATCTTAATTTTGCAAAGAATTGTGGGAAAAAAATGACAACATCAAAAAGCTCACTATGCCTCTTACTATATACCTTGGAATGTCTACTTTCCAAAAAGGGGTCATTTGGGGGGTATTTGTACTTTCCTGGCTTGTTCGGGTCACAAGAAGCGAGATAGGCCACCAGTACATCAGATGTGATCAATTTTGTGCGATTCGCACCACACCTTGTAGACTCTCTAACTTTCACAATGACCAAATAATATCCACTAATTTGGGTTATTTTTACCAAAGATATGTAGCAGTATAAATTGTGGCCAAAATTAATGAAGAAAAATTTATAATTTGCATAATTCTGTCACAGAAACAAAGAAATATGCGTTTTAAAAAATTTTTGGACTTTTTTCATTTATAGCGCAAAAAATAAAAACCCCAGAGGTGATCAAATACCACCAAAAGAAAGCTCTATTTGTGGGAAAAAAAAAGGACAAAAAATTCATTTGGGTACAGTGTTGCATGACTGAGTAATTGTCATTCAAATTGTGAGAGCACCGAAAGCTGAAAATTGGTCTGGGCAGGAAGGGTGTTTAAGTGCCCAGTAAGCAAGTGGTTAAATTCACAGGGAAAAACAAAAGTAATGGGACCCCCTCCCACACTGAAAATCGGATGGCATAGGTGTTCTTACCTATGCAAGTTCACAGTTTACACTGCGATCTATGAACCAATCTGGTGGTGTTAATAACAATGTAATGCATCTGCCATGGTTTGCAGAAGCCAGTGTGAACTGCCTGTGGGAGAGGAGCGATGTGGGAACAAATGCTGGAATTGCACTTGTTCCTACATTGCAGCAGTGTGAACCTAGGCTTAGGGCCAGTTCACACCAGATGCCGTTCCGTGTGATTTTCTCTGCGCTAAAAAAGCATATTTATCGAATACATTTTCCATGTATTCCAATGGCTCTAGTTCACACCAATGCAGTCAGTTCGTCAGTTTCTGCATGGTAAACTGACTGGAACTGACTGCACTGGTGTGAACTAGAGCCATTGGAATACATGGAAAACACTGTGTATGCATATAATGCATAAAAAAGCGCACGGAACTGCATGCAGTCAGACTTTGGGGTAATTTTACAGACATTTATGAGGGTTCATACAAATAAATCCCTTCAAATCACCCTTGAAGTCGCCAAAAGTAGTATAGGCATTACTTTTGGTAATCAGTGCATTGCCACAAAGTCGGCATTGCACCAATTTGGACGGCACCATTGCCGGCAATAGTCAAATCGACTCAATGTGAATGTGGGCTATTTTTTTTTTTAAACAAAGTTACATGGCCCTTTGTCATTTCCAGCAGCATTGCACATGGTAATGGTGGCTCACTTTTTTAAAACCATCATACCTATTTAATGAAGTTTTGTTTAAGGCTGATTGTACCTTATTAATGTTAGGTGCCTTTCACACATGGCATGTCTATTTTGATAGACTGCTAGCTCAGTGAGGATCACTCTGTTTATGCGTTGCATTTAGAAATTGAAAGGTAGAAAAAGTAAAAAGCCCCACCTACTCAATGGGCAGGGGCATTTTGAAAGCGCTAAATACAGTGCTTCCAAGCCGCTCAAAAATGCTGCTTGGAGGAATTTTTCTAACATCCCGCAAGTGCACTGCCCCAGTGTGAAAGCACACAATGCACAGAATGGGAGGCAGTTTCCAGGCACTTTTTAGAGGCCATTTTTAGTGCTGAAATGTCTGAAAACCGCCTCAGTGTGAAAGGGGTCTTAAGGAGATTGTATAGTGTATGACCACCCTAAATGTGCATAACAAGACAGAAAAACTAGGTCTATGCAATGCGTTTTTGTTATGGTTGAAGTCAAGATCTCAAATAGGATACAAGTCCTTGGCATATTCCCTAATCTGTAGTGTCTTAATACAGTAAACATAAGGAACACAGCAAATCAATTTCCCTCATGCTTCATTCACAAATAGAACATAATCGCCAACTTACAGTAAACTGAAAGATACACTTGAGTATCTGCACTTCAAAATAAGCCCCTCTATCACCTGGAATGTTATTGACAAGAGACACTAAAATCTTTTGCATTTTCAGCTGGCCATACAAAAGACAATCTGATTGTACAGAGGTTGTGCTTTAGAGTTAGCCTGGCTGTACATGGAGTCAAAAAATTCTGCTTGTTTAGCAGGAATGGCTGAATTTTGATCCATGTATAGGCTGGCTGGTTGTACAGAAGTTGATCTATTGGATGACTTGTGTACAACCAGACAATTTTCCCCAATGATCAGTGTGGCTATAGCTAACAACACTAGTAATTTGAAAACAGCCCACTGTCATACTGCAATGCCACAGTGCGAAAGATTACCCCATCCAAAGAGAAATGTGTGAATGGGGGGGGGGGGGATCCACTTTTCCCTCCTTCAACCTGCATGTTAAAGTAAAATAAAAAAAACACCATGTGTATGGCTTGAATAAAACTATGCGAAAGAACACAAATGGACAGTCACTTGCACCGTATAGTTTCTGGTAGTTCTAAAGAAGGTTGTAAAATCACATTGTACAGTGTATGGCAAGCTTAAATGTGCTTACAATACAGAAAAACTACAGAATGCAAGATGTTTGCATTAAATATCACATACTGCACAATATAGAGTATACAGCAGTCAGTGGCGTAACTAGAAACTTCAGGGCCCCGATGCAGGAAACCTTGGAGGAGGGCCACCCCCCCCCCCCCCCGACCTCCGGACAGGGCTCTTTTCTCCGAGCCCGATGGTGGAACACCAGGGCCCAGTCCCAAGTGGGAACCGATTTAAAAAACATCAAATAAAGCCACTGTGACCATCAAACGCTACCACTGTACCATCAAGCGCCACCACTGTACCATCAAATGTCACCACTGTGCCCATCAAACTCTGCCGCTGTGCCCAACAAACTCTGCCGCTGTGCCCATCATCAAATGCCACCGCTGTGCCCATCAAATGCTGCCAGTGTACCCAACAAATGCTGCCACTGTGCCCATCAAATGCTGTTGGTGTGCCCATCAAATGCCGCCACTGTGCACATCAAATGCTGTTGGTGTGCCCATCAAATGCTGCCACTGTGAATCCCCACCACCCGCTCGCTGTCTGCCCGCCACTTACCCTGTCTGGGTGGGGCAGCGGGTAACGGCCATGAGCGGGGTCCTCCATGCATCTCCTGCCATCCTCATCTCCTGTCCTCTCCTCCTGATAGGCATCCAATAGCTGCGCCTATCGTTTCAGCCAATCAGGTGATGGGTAACAGACCCGCACACCTGATTGGTGGAGAGGCAGTTCAGTGTTAGGAAAGTGAATATTAATTCACTTTTCTAACACACCTGGGTAGACTGTGAGCGTCAAGCATGGCACTCGCAGTTCACCTATTTTGAAGCCTATTAGAGCCCATGGCTCTAATCAGGTGCTGCAAAAACACCCCCCGCCGCTGTAATTCAGGCGCCCGACACCCCAAAAGGGACCAGGCACCTAAATATGAGGGTGCCAGCGGTGGCTATGGATAGATTCATGCTATGCTATGCATGAATCTATCCATTGGTCATAGAGGGTGTGGCTGGAGAGAGGGGGTGGCACCTGTGCACCCTTTTGGATGCACCGCCACTGATAAACACATGCACATTCACATACATACATATGCATACATGCACACTCACATACATGCGCACACACACATGCATACATACACATACATATATGAACACACACACACACATACATGCTTACACACACACACACACACACATACACGCATGCTCACACACACGCATGCTCACACACACACATACATGCATGCTCACACACGCACATACAAGCATGCTCACACACACACACATACAAGCATGCTCACACACATGCATACATACAAGCATGCATGGTCACACACACACACACACACGCACATACAAGCATGCTCACACACACACACACACACACACACACACACACATACAAGCATGCTCACACACACACACACGCACACATACAAGCATACTCACACACACACACATACATGCATGCTCACACACACACATACATGCATGCTCACACACGCACATACAAGCATGCTCACACACGCACATACAAGCATGCTCACACACGCACATACAAGCATGCTCACACACGCACATACAAGCATGCTCACACACGCACATACAAGCATGCTCACACACACATACATACAAGCATGCTCACACACACACACACACACACATACAAGCATGCTCACACACACATACAAGCATGCTCACACACACACAAACAAACATGCTCTCACACACTGTGCCCATCAAATGCCGCCACTGTGCACATCAAATGCTGTTGGTGTGCCCATCAAATGCTGCCACTGTGAATCCCCACCACCCGTTCGCTGTCTGCCCGCCACTTAGTCTGTCTGGGTGGGGCAGCGGGTAACGGCCATGAGCGGGGTCCTCCATGCATCTCCTGCCATCCTCATCTCCTGTCCTCTCCTGATAGGCGTCCAATAGCTGCGCCTATCGTTTCAGCCAATCAGGTGATGGGTAACAGACTCGCACACCTGATTGGTGGAGAGGCGGTTCAGTGTTAGGAAAGTGAATATTAATTCACTTTTCTAACACACCTGGGTAGACTGTGAGCGTCAAGCATGGCGCTCGCAGTTCACCTATTTTGAAGCCTATTAGAGCCCATGGCTCTAATCAGGTGCTGCAAAAACACCCCCGCCGCTGTAATTCAGGCGCCCGACACCCCAAAAGGGACCAGGCACCTAAATATGAGGGTGCCAGCGGTGGCTATGGATAGATTCATGCTATGCTATGCATGAATCTATCCATTGGTCATAGAGTGTGTGGCTGGAGAGAGGGGGGTGGCACCTGTGCACCCTTTTGGATGTACCGCCACTGATAAACACATGCACATTCACATACATACATATGCATACATGCACACGGACATACATGCGCACACACACATGCATACATACATATATGAACACACACACATATACATGCTCACACACATACATGCTTACACACACATACATGCTTACACACACACACACACACACACATACATGCATGCTCACACACATACATGCATGCTCACACACACGCATGCTCACACACACACACACATACAAGCATGCTCACACACATACATGCATGCTCACACACGCACATACACACATACAAGCATGCTCACACACACACACACACACACATACATACAAGCATGCTCACACGCACATACATACAAGCATGGTCACACACACGCACATACAAGCATGCTCACACACACACGCACATACAAGCATGCTCACACACACACACACACACACATACATGCATGCTCACACACACACATACAAGCATGCTCACACACGCACATACAAGCATGCTCACACACGCACATACAAGCATGCTCACACACACACACACCCACACATACATGCATGCTCACACACGCACATACAAGCATGCTCACACACATACACACATACAAGCATGCTCACACACATACATACATACAAGCATGCTTGCTCACACACCCATACATACAAGCATGGTCACACACACACACGCACATACAAGCATGCTCACACACACACACACATACATGCATGCTCACACCCGCACATACAAGCATGCTCACACATGCACATACAAGCATGCTTACACACACATACATACAAGCATGCTCACACACACACAAATACAAGCATGCTCTCACACACACACACACACATACAAGCATGCTCACACACACATACATACAAGCATGCTCACACACACACAAACAAACATGCTCTCACACACTGTGCCCATCAAATGCCGCCACTGTGCACATCAAATGCTGTTGGTGTGCCCATCAAATGCTGCCACTGTGAATCCCCACCACCCGTTCGCTGTCTGCCCGCCACTTAGTCTGTCTGGGTGGGGCAGCGGGTAACGGCCATGAGCGGGGTCCTCCATGCATCTGCAAAAACACCCCCCGCCGCTGTAATTCAGGCGCCCGACACCCCAAAAGGGACCAGGCACCTAAATATGAGGGTGCCAGCGGTGGCTATGGATAGATTCATGCTATGCTATGCATGAATCTATCCATTGGTCATAGAGGGTGTGGCTGGAGAGAGGGGGTGGCACCTGTGCACCCTTTTGGATGCACCGCCACTGATAAACACATGCACATTCACATACATACATATGCATACATGCACACTGACATACATGCGCACACACACATGCATACATACACATACTTATATGAACACACACACATATACATGCTCACACACATACATGCTTACACACACACACACACACACATGCTCACACACACACACACACGCATGCTCACACACACACACACACACACGCATGCTCACACACATACATGCATGCTCACACACACGCATGCTCACACACACACACACATACAAGCATGCTCACACACACACACATACATGCATGCTCACACACACACACATACACACATACAAGCATGCTCACACACATACACACATACAAGCATGCTCACACACATACATACAAGCATGCTCACACACGCACATACAAGCATGCTCACACACACACACACACACACACATACAAGCATGCTCACACACACATACAAGCATGCTCACACACACACACACACACACACATACAAGCATGCTCACACACGCACATACAAGCATGCTCACACACGCACATACAAGCATGCTCTCACACACACACACACACATACAAGCATGCTCACACACACACATACATACAAGCATGCTCTGACACATACAAGCATGCTCACACACACGCATATAAACACAAATGCAGTAGCTAGTCTTATAAAAAAAACGGCAGACGTTTACAGTACCTTGGCTCTTCCTGCTGGGTACTGCACTGTAGGGGGAGACAAAGAGCACACACTTTACCCTAATGTGAGGAGCTCCCGCACAGAGCCGATTTCAGTTCGGCTGATGATAGAGAAGCTCCTCTCAGCCTCCCCTCCTACGGAAGATTACAGGGGGCCTGAGGGCCCCCTGCAGCAAGGGTCCCGGTCGCCATGGCGATCTTGGCGACCCCTATAATTCCGCCACTGACAGCAGTATGCTCTACCCTTGCATTCTAAGTATATAACATTTAAAAATAAAAAAGGAAGAAGAAACCCTGCAAACCAACTTTCTAGATAAATCTCTCATTCACCAATAGACAGCATCACGCAGGTTTACAAAAGCGGCAAACTGCACTTCAAAAATAAGCCCACGTCACCTCTCTAGTGACTGACAAACTTCACAACATGAAAGTGGTGTACATACCGGAATGTGACTTGATATTCACTTCTTCCAACGCACTGGATGATCTGGTCACAGACTCTGATAAATTCAATCCACTCTAGATAAAATCCAAAATGGAAAGTAAGAAACAGCACAGAGTCACCTGGGTTTAAAAGTCCAAAACCTGTCCTGAAAGGAGGATACAACATTGTAACAAGTTAGGGTTCACTGTCTGGTCACAAGCAAAGGCCAGTGCTCCAAATTTAAAAAAAAATGCTGCCAATCTCTTGTCTGAAAAACTGGCATCCTGGGAGACAGAAGAAAGCTTTTGCAAGCAAAACCTATACATTAAAAAAAGGTAAGGGTTTTTCCTTGGATAGGTTTTTCTTCATAAGCTATAAGGCTTGATTCACACCCATGCATTTTTGGTGCTTTTTGCATTCTGCAGATTTTCACTACAGCCCACTTAAAGCGGTTCTGCACACATAATAATACATTTTCCCATTCTGTTGCCTCTAGACCGTACATTTGATAATGCCACATTATTATTATTTTTTTGATTCATCTACCTTTTGTAATTTGTAGTATTTGATTTTCCTCCCCTGCGGCGATGGGCGGTCTCTTGCGGGGATCAGCATCACTTCCTGCTGAACCCCGCACTGTCTCCTGGGATCTCGTCCAAGTAATCCCAGGAGACATTGCGGCTAATACAGCCGAAATCTCGCGTGATTTCGGCTATTACAGCTGGGACCAACCACTTGGACGAGATCCCAGGAGACAGTGCGGGGTTCAGCAGGAAGTGATGCTGATCCCCGCAAGAGACCGCCCATCGCCGCAGGGGAGGAAAATCAAATACTACAAATTACAAAAGGTAGATTAATAAAAAAAAAAAAAAATGTGGCATTATCAAATGTACGGTCTAGAGGCAACAGAATGGGAAAATTTATTTTCCTGGTGCCTCCATGGCAGCATACCTGTGACAAGCTCCGCCTTGGCTCCTCCCTCAGGACTAGTGAATATTATAAAAGAAAAGGTTAGTACAGCCCCTGCATTCTCCTTTTTTTCCTCATACCTCATGGCAGTGAATCCTGGTCGGCGTCCTTACCTTCTGCAGTCGGCAGCTTCCGTCCGGGTTCAAGCCTCTCCCAGACGCAGTTCCTTCTCTTGGGCAGCTAAACGCGCTTATAAGGTTGGAAGTCCCTTCTGTAGGATCTTTTGGGACAAGCAGTTTGTCTCTTAAGTAAGGCCGCGTACACACGCGCGGACTGTTCGCCCAACTTTGTCCGTCCAACAGTTTCGGCAAACAGTCCGCTCAAACTTAGCATGGACGGACATGGCCACACACAACGGACGAACAGTTTGCTGAAACCGTGCGCGATGACGTGAACGGCACGTACGACGGGACGAAAAATACGACGTCCTATACACTGCATTATAACTTTCGGCATGAAAATCCTTTCTGAGCATGCGCGCAACTTTGTTTGACGAACAAGCCTACACACGAGCGGACTGTTCGCTGAAACAAGGTTTCAGCGGACAGTTTTACGGAATTTCCGAAAAACCTTGTCCGTCAAACTGTCCGCTGAAACTGTCCGCTGAAAGCCCACACACGAGCGGACTGTGCGCCCAAACACTGTTCAGCGGACAAAGTTGGGCGAACAGTCCGCCCGTGTGTACGCGGCCTAAGAGCTTTATCTGCAAGTTGATCAGGCACCAGCTCATTCATGGTAACAGAGGCAGCAGCTATTTCTACATTTCTTTTTTTTTTTCCTCCTTCTCTCTTTTCTTCCTTCCTTTCCTTTCCCTTTTAGGTTTTATATCTTTTATCTTTTCTCTTCCCTCTCTCTTTTGCTCTCTTCCCCTCCCCAACCTTCCATTTCTTTCTTTCTTTCTTTCTTTCTTTTCTTTTGACCTCCCATTTGTTTGTTTCTCTCAGAGAAAAAAACCTCCCTCTTAGCCCCTGCCGCCATTCCCGGCTCCATAGGAGCCGTGCGCGCTCAGCGCCGGCGTTTTATTTAACTTTCGGCGTTCCCCGCCGTGCTCTGCGCATGCGCCGGCGGTGTGAGGCTTCTAGCTTACTGTTCCGCCGATCGGCGCATGCGCAGTGGATTCGGAGGCCGCGGCGGCCATCTTTGATAAGGGCACAGTGACGTTTATGCCCTCAAAATGTCAAAGACAGGATAGAGGCGTGCCCTGCCTCTCCTGTTCTACTGTTTATCTCCCTGATGGCCTCAGTGGGACGCCTGTGGCTGCAGGGAGAACTGCTACTCTGAGCTTTAATATAATAAAAAAAAAAAAAAAAAAAAAGAGAAGATGGGTTAATTAATTAATTAAATAGTATAAAATGACATAAACATATTAAATTATCAAATAAAATTAATAAAAAATAATTAAATGAATTATATTTTATTTACAAAAAATAAAAAATTTAAATATATATATAATTTAACCCCCCCAAAAAAAAAAAAAAGGGACAAGAAGACAAAATGTAGATTTAGACGTATTTTAGATGTATTTATCGAAGTCCCTTTTTCCAGTCAAGGACACGGTTGGTTGATTTTTCTCCTCTAAAACTCTTTTCTTAGCTGCTGCTTCTGCTAATCCGTCTAGTATGAGCCATTCGCCACCCGCACAAGATCCTACTCTACACCTGAGGTAAGGACCTACATCCAGGTAAGTTGATACACTTTAAAAAAAACAAAAGAGTGCACTCAGGCTGGTACTTTATGTATTTCAGCCCTGTACGCCAGAAGATGTCTAAGAGGACCTCAAGGCGACATGAAGACGATGATGACTCTAGTCACAGCAGAGACAGGTCGTCCTGGCATGGGGATTATAGAAGTGGCAGAAAGCATCGGCCAAAAAGGCGCCATCACTCATGCTCCCCGAGACCTAGATCTCCAAGATGTCAGGCGTGTGGAGTTGCCCCACTTTCAGACAAACTGATCTGTTTGAGATTGCCTCAGGGACGATGCAGCGGACAGAGAATCTGAAGGTCTGCAAATGGCGGACCTACTTAAGAAAGCAGTAAAGGACTCCCTTGCGGAATTGGTAGCCACAATGACGACGCAACAACCAGCGTCTCCTCCTCAGGAGCAAACGGCTGAGGCTTCCATCCCGGGGCTGTCCACAAGTGGAATTTTTCGTCTGATGTCGGCATCCTCCTCTAAACATCAGGAAGAGAATGCCATCTCAGAGGAATCATCTGATGACCTAGATGCCTCTGGCTTTGCTTTCGCCATGGTCCAGCCTTATGTACAGGCAGCTAAACAAGCGATCGGCTGGGAGAGACCAACACCGAGGTTTAAGAAGTCTAAATCGTACTTCCCCTTTCTCAAACGCCAGATCTCAGTTTTTCCTCTCATGGAGGAGATCAGGGATGTGATTGAGGAAGAGTGGGAAAAGACAGAGGAAATGTTCTCTATTAAATCGGTTGGGAAAGTTATTCCCTCTCTCATAGGCTGATTCCGCAATGCTGGAGGGTTCTCCAGTGGTCGATGCAGCAGTGGTAAGGTTGGCAAAGAATGTCACATTGCCCCTGGAAGACTCAACTTCTTTTAAGGCTCCACTGGACAGAAGGATGGATCTCGATCTCAAGAAAGCATACCAGATGGCAGACAACGCCTGTAAACCTGTCATAGCCCTGACATCAGTGTCCAATGCGCTACGCGTCTGGACAGATAATATAGAGTCGGCAATCCAACAGGACATCCCAGAGGAGGATATAATCAAGGCCTTGGATGAGCTGAAGTTCTCAGCAGACTTTATTGGTGAAGCCGCCATCGATTCAATTCCTTGCTCCGCAAGGGCAATGCTCCACACAGTTATGGCCAAATGGGCCTTGTGGCTGAAACCGTGGGCAGCAGATATCGCCTCCAAACAGAACTGGTGCAAGATACCATTTGATGGTGAAGCCTTGTTTGAGGGAAAAACTGGACAAGGACATCTCTCGAGTTACTGGTGGAAAATCAGGCCTGCTACCCCCAAGACAGGTGATCTAGGCGCTCCAGGACAATCGCACCCAGATTCCAATACTCCAAGAATAAGGATTACCGATAGTCCAGGCAGGGAAAAGGCTTCAGGCATAATTGGGAAAGCACACAGTCCACGTTCCTCAAAACCCAAAGACAGAGACCAATACCTACCCCACAGGATTCTACTAAATCCTTTTGACGCCTGGCCAGCCCAAGCGATTCCTGTGTGGGCCAAGCTAAGACACTTCTCAAAGATCTGGGAACAAAAGTGCAGGGATTCTTGGGTAGTCTCCACAGTCAAATACGGCCATTTTTGGTCATTCCTAGACAAACCTCCCAAGGTCTTCTTCTCCCTGACAAGGGTGTCAAGGTTCCCCCCTAAAAAACGGAAGTGCTACAGCAATTTCTTCTCTCCTTGCAGTAACAGCAAGCGGTAGTTCCAGTGCCTCCATCAGAGAGATTTTTGGGTTTTTACTCAACCCTGTTTCTAGTCCCCAAGAGAAATGGAGGGTGGAGACCCGTGATAGACCTAAAAAGTCTAAATCGTTATTTCTTCCAAACCATCTTAAGATTCAAAATGGAGTCACTACGAACGATTATTTGTGTAGACCAACCAGGGGGCTGGATGTTGTCAATAGACTTGCAGGACGCTTACCTGCATATACCCATACTCCCTCCTTTCCAGAAGTATCTGAGATTGGCGGTGGGGCAGGTACATCTCTAATTCCAGAGTCTTCCATTGGGCCTCTGCACATCGCCAAGAGTCTTCACAAAGACCCCGATTGCCATCATAGCCCCTCTGAGAGAATTGGGGCTTCGGGTATGCCACTACTTGGACGACCTTCTACTCCTGGCAAAAGACTGTGGAACAGGTGGTATCTATCCCAACCCATACATTTGACGACCTTGATGCTCAGGAGTCTGCATTGGTGGACGAAGAAACAGACACTTCTGAAATCACGCTGTTAGGGCATGTCGACTGGATCACAATTACTACCAATGCCAGTGCAGCAGGTTGGGGAGCACACTGCAACCGGATCTCAGTGCAGCGTAGATGGCCCTTCCATACAACAGGCCTGGTGTCGAATGTCCTGCAGGTCAGAGCGGCCTACCTTGCGTTACTAGCCCTAAGGTTCGAGGTTACAGGGAAACCTGTTCTCCTCCGAATGGACAACAGGGCTGCGGTATCCTATGTACACCGGCAAGGGGGGACACGCAGCAGGTCCCTCCTGAAGGAGGTGGAACCCATAATACTCTGGGCAGAAAGGAATCTAAAGGACCTGAAGGCAGTTTATCTGCCCGGCCATCTCAACTTGAGGGCCGACCGCCTTTCCCGCAAGTTTGCGGATGCCAACGAATGGTCTCTACACCCGGAGATTTTCGACTGGATAGTGAACCAGTGGGGTCCCCTCGAGCTAGACCTATTTGCAACAGCATTCAATACCAAGCTTCCAAGGTGCATCTCAAGGCTTCCTCAACCCCAAGCGGAGGCATTAGATGCCCTCTCAGCCCCCTGGGCATGCAATCGGGCCTATGCCTTCCCTCCACGGCCTTTCATTCCAAGATTCCTGTCAAGGCTTATGATAGAAACCTCGACAGTGATAATGGTCCTACCGTACTGGCCAACACATCCTTGGTTCCCCACAGCAATGTATCTAAGTACCCGACTTCCAGTCAAGGTTCCAATAATATCTCTTCGCCTCTCGCAAGGATGTCACACCCTTCCAGATCCCCGCAGGCTGGATCTTCACATCTGGCAGCTGAAAGGGAAAGGTTCCAATCTCTAGGGTGTTCCAACAAAGTGATCGCAACCCCGCTCAAGGCAAGAAAACCATCCACAAACAAAAGTTCAGGGCCTTCATGATTGGCAGAAGCTGTGATCCAGATTCCCCATCATCCTCTCAAATTCTTGAGTTTTTGCAGGCAGGCCTAGACCTAGGTCTTGCACTAGGTACACTAAAAGTACAGGTATCAGCAATTTCATTGGCAAACCAGTAGAAGATGGGCCGAGGACTCATTAATAATACAGTTCTTCAAAGCTGTCAAAAAGATCCGACCGCCAACTAAACAATCTTTTCCCACTTGGGACCTTGCTATTATCCTAGAGTCCTTAGCCAGTCCACCTTTTTGCCCCTTCGGAGTCAGCATCGCTTTGGAATCTAGCCTAGAAGCTAGCCTTCCTGATAGCTATAACCTCTGGCAGACGGGTTTCAGAGCTCCAAGCTTTAGGAGCAGATCATAATCATATCATATTCTATCCGGACAGAGTAGAACTCAGAACAGTGCGAGGATTTATTCCCAAAGTCACATCATCCTTAAACATGTCAAAGCCTTGGGCACTCCCAACATTTTCAGAACAGGACTCTGGTTCTCTTCATGAGCTAGACATTGCCTCCACTTTGAAATGCTATCTGCAGGCCACAGCATCATTCAGGGATTCCATCAGGCTGTTTATAATTCCCTGGGGCAAACACCAAGGCAAGGAGGCGTCGGCAAGAACGATTGCCTCATGGATCGTTAGACTCATCCACAAGGTGTACAGGACAAAGGGGCTGGAACCCCCTTTGGCGGTCAGGGCGCTCTCCACCAGAGCAGTTTCTGCCTTTTGGGCGGCAAGAGCGAATGTGTTAATTGAAACTATTTGTGGGGCAGCGACTTGGTCGTCCCGACATACATTTCTGAAACATTGCAGGGTGGACCCAGGAGCTCTTGCATCGGTGGAGTTTGGCAGACAGGCAGTCACATCAGCCCTCGCTTCTTCTAAATAATAATTTCTTTAAAATAGACTTCTAAGCATCCCACCCATCTCAGCTAGTTATTTGTCACAGGTATGCTGCCATGGAGGCACCAGGAAAACAGAAAATTGTACCATACTTACCGTAATTTTCTTTTCCTGGTGCCTATCCATGGCAGCATACAATCCCACCTTCGGTATTCTATATTACGGAGAATGCGGGGGCTGTACTAACCTTTTCTTTTATAATATTCACTAGTCCTGAGGGAGGAGCCAAGGCGGAGCTTGTCACAGGTATGCTGCCATGGATAGGCACCAGGAAAAGAAAATTACGGTAAGTATGGTACAATTTTCTGTTATTATGTGTGCAGAACCGCTTTAACATGTTTTCATATGGAACACGTTCTGTAGTACAAATCTCCAAAATGCACAGGCGTGAATCCAGCCTAAGTGCCCATGCACACTGCAGCTTCTAAATCTGTCCAAGGTCTGATTCACACTTGTGCAGGTTGCAGTTTGCATATTGCAGGTGTATTTAATATTTTTCGATGCGCATCTTTAGACCATTTAAACCATCTAATGTAACCAAAAAAAACGAAAATCCCTGGCCCTTTCCAAAAAATGCACAGATGTGAACTACATCCATAGCAAACCATGTTAAATGGACTGTAGGGTGTTTATGCAAAACTGAAAATGCACAAAAAAAAAAAAAGCATAGGTGTGCTTTTTTATGCATTTTACTCCAGACTATTGACTATTAGGCCTCATTTACACTGGCACTGTCAAGGCTGCATCTATAGTCATTTAGAGGAAATTTCTAAATAAAATATAATGGATTTTAAGGCTGGATTCACACTAACGCGTTTTTTGATGCATTTTGCAGAAATGCAGGGACATTTTTTTTTTACATGTGTTCCTATGGAACATGTTCGCATCAATGCATTTTTGTGCCTCTGCATTTTTGGAAAGGGCGGGGCATTTTTTTCATGCAAAATGCAGTGTTTATTCATGTAATAGAAGTCAATGGAGCTGCATCAAAAAACGCAAGCACTGCATTTTTACTGCAATGTGCAGTTTTTTGTTTTTTTTGTTTTTTTTTTCACTGTACATAGCTGGTTGTCAAGCAACCACAGTGAAGAAAAAAAAAGAAAAACGCGGCAAAAACGCATGTCCAAAAACGCAACAAGCACTGCAAAAACGCTCAAAAGCAACATGCATAGATGTGAATCGAGCCTAAGGCCCCCTTCACACTGGGGTGGTTTTCAGGCGCTACATCGCTAAAAATAGCGCTTATGTAGCGCCTGAAAAAAACAGCCCCTTTCACTCCAGTGTGAAAGCCGGAGGGCTTTCACACTGGAGTGGTGCGCTAGCAGGGCAGTGAAAAAAGTCCTGCTAGCCGCATCTATGGAGCGGTTTATTCACCGCTCCTACCCATTGAAATCAATGTGATGCTCAAAATGCATATACAATGCCACCAAGGAGGAACAGGAAGTTAGAAATTCTAAGAAAAAACAAAAACCATTTAGAAGGGAAATCAGCTGATGGGTAACACGAGCTGCCTGTGAGAGAGGGGAGGGACCCGATGACGGCGCCCGTGTGAGCAGATGGGGGCGGTCCTGCTGATCAGCTGGAGCAGCATGAGGGGAAAGGACGCTGAGCTCCATGAATGAAGCCGCCCGGACCGTCCTATCCCATCACTAAACAGACGGACTGTACACACGGGGGTGTACACCCTCGGGGTGTTAAGCGGGCAAAAGCGCTGTTCAGAGTCCGTCGACCCCCTCCCCCCCCCCCTCCTCGTATTGTCTCTGCTGACCTCGTACGAGACCTACAGTGGGCTAGTGCACAGCCAGGATCCAGGACCAGATGGAGTGATAATAAAACAGCGTCTGAAGAGATTCCTGGAGCACTGGCAAACACAGGGGAAGCACTGACTGATACTCCCTTGATGATCCCCTGGAGGCTGTATGGACAGAGGAACGAGATGGACTGAGGATTGAGGACACTATAAGAATATTTATAAGTAACCACCTCCTCCCCAGGTACTTTTTGAACCATTTATGCTGAATACATGTTAAACCTCATTTGAAATGTATTTGAACATTGCCTGTTGAATGCTCTGGGCGGCCCTAGATGAAAAGACTCAGTGTAAGGAGGAGGAGTGGAACAGAGCAAAACAGTGGAGGCTCAGGAAATTGATCCCACACATTTTTGAGAGGGCAGACCAGGATGTAATAGGAATAAGTGGAGCTTAAACATAAATGACTTATAAAACGACATATATCCACAAAAACGATGTATATGACTTGCATATGAAGTATATGGAATGATCGCCGGAAGGTTATGTGTGATAAGGTGTTGCCCTCTTTTTGGAGTCTTGTAAACTTCTTTTTAGAAGAGATCGCAGTAATAGCTCTCACTTAAAAACACAGAGAAAGTAGGCGGGGATCTGGGAGTCGGGCTCTCACCGCAGTGCAGGTGGCACAATCAAAGAAAGACTGAATAAAGAATTTTTTTTATTTTTTTCTCTTAACCCTGGGGAGGCAAAGGACAAAAGGTGGGAACATGAGGGGAAGAAATCAAAAGGCGAATGAATCAAAGGAGAGTCTTAACACAAGTACGATTCAGAAGTATATGAAGGAAATCAGTGTAAAAAGCCCCGGATTAGAAAAAAAGCAGCAGGGGGTAAAGGAGAAGAAGAGAGAAGTAGCTAAGTCAGCAGGGGCCCCGGGAGATAACTCAGGGGAGGAGTTGGACTCAGATTTGGAAGGCAAAATGAGGGGGCAGAGGGATATCGCTCAAATCCCCACAAAAGGTGAAATGCTGGAAATGTTCGCCAAACTAGAGAATACCATCAAAGTAGAAATTTCAAACGTCAGGACGGATATGGGCCATTTATTGAGGAGAGTGGAAGAAGCAGAGGAACTAACAGGTAAACAGGCCCATGAAATATTAGAACTGAAAACGCAAGTTGGGAAACTGCAAACGGACCAGCGGGACATTTTATATAAGCTGGAAGAACAAGAAAACCAAAACAGACGTCAAAACCTAAGGATTAGAGCATTGCCTGAACAACAAGGAGAAGATTTGGGGGTTAAGATGGGAAAAATATTTAACCCTATATTAGGAAGAGGGATAGGAGAGGATTTAAAGATTGAGCGGGTTTATAGGGTGAGGAAACCCCCAGGTCTGAGGGAAGAGGTCCCGAGAGACGTAATTATAAAATTTTGCCTCATTGAAGATAAAGCCAAGATATGGAGCAGGCTCAGAGGGCTGCCCCCGTTACAATATGAGGGAGTATCTTTACAGGTTTTCTCGGACTTATCGGCAGGAACATTGGCTCGGAGGAGACGTTTAAAACCGTTATTAGAACAAATGAAACTGGCGAATATCCGATATAGTTTGGGGTTTCCAGCGGCCCTATTGGTCCAGCGGGACGGAAGAACATTTAGATTAAAATTTCTAGACGAGTTGGAGGTCTTCTGTAATAATCTGGGGATCCCAGTACCAAAGATTTCTAAAGATCCCTAATGGACTTATATAAAGGACATTGATATTGGGAGTTGGATTTGGGGAAGGCTTATACGGTTGTTGATCTCCTTCTCTCTTTTTGCTTTTTTTCTTTTTTTTTTTTTCTTCTCTCTTCTTTTTCTTTGTGGAGGAGGGGGAGGGGGAGAGTGGGGAGGGGGGATGGTGGAAAGAGGGTGGCGGAGGGATCAGGTGGGGCCCCGGGACATCATACCAGGTCTGAGGGGGGACCCCCATTCTCCCAGGGGTGGGTGGGAGGGGGGGGACCCTGACACGGGTGGCCGCGATCGGAGTCGCACCCTAGTGGGTAAAAATCTGCAGAATAGAGGGGGTCCTCAGCTGCAGAGTAGAGGTCGGGATTTGGCCAGGGGGGGAGGGGGGGAAGGGGGGGGGGAGGGCGGGGAGGGGGAGGAGGCTCCTTGCAGCACCAACTAAGGTAATATGTATTGAGATGAGGCAGAAAAGAAGACGGAAGTATTACATCTTATTGGAAAGCTATAGATGATAGAAGTAAACTTCCTGTCATATAATGTTAAGGGTCTGAATTCTCTGGTTAAGAGGCATAAATTATTGAAGGAATTACAGCAGTACAGAGCGGGGGTGGTGTTCCTGCAGGAGACCCACTTGTCGCAGGACACAAATATCAAATTATATTCAGATAGTTATCCAAATTGGTTATATGGGGACTCGCCTATAAAGAGAGCTAAGGGAGTCGCAATAGGGTTCGAGAAATGTATAAAGTTCACATTGCTTGATAGGATGACAGACCCTGAAGGCCGATACCTGTTTGTAAAAGGAAAATTAAGGGATAAGATTCTCACCCTAGCAAATGTATATTGCCCCAACAAGAATCCCATAAGTTATTTGAAAGCAGTTCTGGGGAAGTTAGAAGATTTTAAGGAAGGGGAGGTTGTCCTTGCAGGAGATTTCAACTTTTGTATGGATCCATCTAGGGATAGTACGTCCCAGGCTAGGGGACTAAATACGAAAGCATTGAAAATGATTAAACTATGGTTGAAACAACACCAGATGATGGATGTTTGGAGGCTGCAGCACGATAAAATAGAAGATTACACCTTTTTTTCCCCCGTGCATGGGACGTACTCCAGGTTGGATCACATACTGGTTGATCACAGGCTATTGGACCTAGTGATGGAAACCAAGATAGGAATAATTACATTATCAGACCATGCCCCGGTGTCAATGAAGATGAGGATGCTCGGAACGCAGAGGCAATCGTTCACGTGGCGATTGAACGAGAACCTTTTGCAGGACGAGAAAATTGCGGAGGCAGTACTAAAGGAAATTGAATTTTATTTCTCCGTTAACGACACAGCTGAAATTTCTGGTGCCTCTCTTTGGGAGGCACATAAAGTATATATTAGGGGCATCCTCATCTCCATGGGCACAAGAAAAAAAAAAGGAAAGACTTGAGAAAATAGAAAACTTAAGAGAAGAGGTATATAAATTAGAACAGGCCCATAAAAAATTAAGGCGGCAACAGCAGGAAGATCTCCACTTATTGGTGATTAAGAGGGATGAACTTAAAGATATGATGGAACAGGAATCAAAGAGGACATTGGACAGGAGAACTAGAGAGAGATACTATCTGGGAAATAAAATAAGTAGTCATCTAGCAAGACAGCTGAAAAGGAAGAGAGGGATTAATTTTATTGATAAAATACAAGACAAGAACGGGAAGATGACCCATACTACCAGGGAGATAGCCGAGGTGTTTAAACAATACTATGAAGCTCTGTATAATTTAGGACAAAAAGGGGCAAAAGATTTTAGAAAAAAAGACAAAATTAAAGAATTCCTGAATAAAGTGAAACTACCGAGCTTAGCAGAGAGTGATAGATGTGACTTAGATAGACCCATTACAGAAAAAGAGATCTTTAAGGCTCTGAAAGAAACCGCCTCCGGCAAAAGTCCGGGACCAGACGGATTCACGATCTCGTATTTGAAAAAATATAAAGAGATCTTGGTCCCTAAGCTCTGCAAGTACATGAACGGCCTGGACAGAGATTTTGGGATGGAAGGGGAGGCCTTGCGGGCCTCAATCACAGTGCTGCTAAAGGAGGGGAAGGATAGCACGCTTTGCTCTAGTTACAGACCGATAGCCTTATTAAACGCGGATACCAAACTATTCGCCAAGGTCTTAGCATCCAGGCTGAAGGAAAGGATGACCGAACTGGTTCATCCGGACCAGGTCGGATTCATCCCTGAGAGAGAAGGTAGGGACAACGGAGTGCGTTCGTTGCTCCTGCTTAGGGATGAGCTTCGTGTTCGAGTCGAACGCATGTTCGACTCGAACATCGGTCGTTCGTGCGTTCGCCGAATTCCGAACGTTTGGGCCGTTCGCGGCAAAATTTGTGTGGCCCACAATGCACTGCGATGGCGCAATGCATTGCTGTCTCACGATTGGCCAAGCATGCACTGTGACCCCGCATGCTTGGCCAATCGCAGCGCCAGTAGCGGGAAGAGCAATGGTTGGCCACAGGCATCCTGCCTGTGGCCAATCATAGCTCAGACTGTGTAGTGCACGCCCCACACTATATAAAGCTGCCTTTCAGGTGGCCTCGTGTAGTGTTTGTTAGCATCTGAAGCAGTGGGTGTTCTGTGTACCTTCAACACAGTTACACACCAATCGTTTTTGGCTGATTTACTATTTTGCTCTTGTGTAGTGGTTACTGTCTGTGCCCTGACCGCAGTATACACCACTATATTCACCTCACCTATATAGCTAGTGATCTAGCTTTAATAATAGAGCTTGCAGTCAGTAGTGTTAGTGCGTGCTGTCTGCGTGCTCTGTACCCAGTACATACCACTATATACACCTACATAGCTGTTCTCTATTTGAGCCCGATTGTCATTTGCTGGAGTTATTGGAAGTTGTGTGTGCCTCCAGCACAGCACAGTATACATCTGTATATACCCCTTTAACTCTGCTGTTTTCTTGTTATTGTCTGCGTGCCCTGACCGCAGTATACACTGTCATATTCACCTCACCTATATAGCTAGTGGTCCATCTTTAACAATAGAGCTTGCAGTCAGTAGTGTCACTCAGGAGATAGTGCGTGCTGTGTGCCTGCTCTGTACCCAGTACATACTGCTATTATCCACCTACATAGCTGTTCTCTATTTGGGCCCGATTGACATCTGCTGGAGTTATTGGAAGTTGTGTGTGCTTCCAGCACAGCACAGTATACATCTGTATATACCCCTTTAACTCTGCTGTTTTCTTGTTATTGTCTGCGTGCCCTGACCGCAGTATACACCGTCATATTCACCTCACCTATATAGCTAGTGGTCCATCTTTAACAATAGAGCTTGCAGTCAGTAGTGTCACTCAGGAGATAGTGCGTGCTGTGTGCCTGCTCTGTACCCAGTACATACCGCTATTATCCACCTACATAGCTGTTCTCTATTTGGGCCCGATTGACATCTGCTGGAGTTATTGGAAGTTGTGTGTGCTTCCAGCACAGCACAGTATACATCTGTATATACCCCTTTAACTCTGCTGTTCTCTTGTTATTGTCTGCGTGCCCTGACCGCAGTATACACCGTGATATTCACCTCACCTATATAGCTAGTGGTCCATCTTTAACAATAGAGCTTGCAGTCAGTAGTGTCACTCAGGAGATAGTGCGTGCTGTGTGCCTGCTCTGTACCCAGTACATACCGCTATTATCCACCTACATAGCTGTTCTCTATTTGGGCCCGATTGACATCTGCTGGAGTTATTGGAAGTTGTGTGTGCTTCCAGCACAGCACAGTATACATCTGTATATACCCCTTTAACTCTGCTGTTCTCTTGTTATTGTCTGCGTGCCCTGACCGCAGTATACACCGTGATATTCACCTCACCTATATAGCTAGTGGTCCATCTTTAACAATAGAGCTTGCAGTCAGTAGTGTCACTCAGGAGATAGTGCGTGCTGTGTGCCTGCTCTGTACCCAGTACATACCACTATTATCCACCTACATAGCTGTTCTCTATTTGGGCCCGATTGACATCTGCTGGAGTTATTGGAAGTTGTGTGTGCTTCCAGCACAGCACAGTATACATCTGTATATACCCCTTTAACTCTGCTGTTCTATAAAAAAGGCATCTGCAGGAGTTAGTGGGTGTTGTGTGCCTCCAGCACAATATAAACTACCCAACTACTGTTTTACCCAACTCCCTTCAGGCCATTACCATGTCTGGAAGGCCAGCAAGGAGAGGCAGACAGGCGCAAGCCGATAAAAGAGGGCAAGCAGGCTCTGTGTCTAGAGACAACAGTGCTGGTCGTGGACGCGGTGCATTGTCATCAGCACGTGGCCATGGGACATGCTTGTCCTTCTTTTCTGCAGCTGGACATGTTGAACCGCAACATGCCAACGACTTGGTAGAGTGGATGACCAAGCCCTCTTCATCCTCCTCATCCTCTCTCACCCAGTCTCAGGGTAGTAGAAAAGCAGCTGCCAACACATCGTCGTCCCTCCTCTCAATGTCATCATCAGTGACTCCTTCCCTAGACCCACCACGTCCTCCTGAGGAGTCTCCTGAACTCTTTGAGCACAGTGTTGGGTACATGCTCCAGGAGGATGCCCAGTGTTTGGTGGGCTCTGATGATGACACTCAGCTAGAGGAAGGCAGTAGCGTGAGCACAGAGAGAGGGGATGCTCAAGAAGGACAGCAATCTGGCAGTCATGTTCCCCAAGCTGCAGCATACTGCCAGGTTTGCTACAGCGATGAAGAGGGAGGGGATGATGAGGGCACTGACTCCACGTGGGTGCCTGGAAGGAGGGAGGAGGAGGAGGAGGAGGAGGAGGAGGCACATGTCCAACGAGGCAGGATGCCCTCCGGGGGCCAGCTTAGGGGCAGCACACCGACTGAATCACACCGCAGAGCTCCGCCTGCGCAGAGCGCTTCCTCTGCGCAGAGCGCTTCCTCTGCGCGTTATTCTAAAAGTTCTTTGGTGTGGGCCTTTTTTGAGACGAGTGCATCAGATCGCACCGCTGCTATTTGCAACATATGTCTCAAGCGTATCTCACGTGGCCAAAACATCAGCCGCTTGGGCACCACATGCTTGACCAGACATATGTTGACCTGCCATGCAGCTCGTTGGCAAGCATACCTCAAAGACCCACACCAAAGAACAAAGCGGACCTCTCCTTGCTCCTCATCAGCTGGCATCTCCAACCCCACTAGACCTTCAGTCCTCTCTGAAACCTGCTCTGAGAGGAATGAAGGTGTAGAATTAGGTGTGTCACAGCCAAGTGCTTCCGGGAACTCTGCTAGTGGTACATCCACGTCCGATTATAGCAGACAAATGTCCCTGCCCCAGCTGCTGGACCGGCGGAAGAAATTTACTCCCACCCATCCACATGCCCAGCGGTTGAATGCTAGCTTAGCTAAATTGCTAGCACTTCAACTGCTGCCTTTTCAGTTGGTAGACTCGGCCCCCTTCCGTGAGTTTGTACAATGTGCGGTTCCTCAGTGGCAGGTCCCCAAACGCCACTTTTTCTCACGGAAGGCAATTCCGGCTCTCTACCGGCATGTGGAAGGCAATGTCCTTGCCTCGCTGGACAGGGCGGTCAGCGGTAAGGTGCATATTACCGCTGACTCATGGTCCAGCAGGCATGGACAGGGACGTTACCTGTCTTTCACGGCCCATTGGGTCACTCTTCTGGCTGCTGGGAAGGATGCAGGACAAGGTGCAGTAGTATTGGAGGTTGTTCCGCCACCACGCCTCCAAAATGCTACTATTGGTTGTGACACACCTCTCTCCTCCACCCCCTCCTCTTCTTCTTCCTCCATGGCCTCTTCCAGTGCTCTGTCCTCAGAACCAGCGGTGCTCCGTAGGCGTTGCAGGGGCTACGCAAGTACGCAGGCAAAACGATGCCATGCCGTGCTTGCGCTGGTTTGTTTGGGGGACAGGAGCCACACTGGGGCGGATGTTTTGTCAGCTCTGCAGGGGCAGGCCGAGAGGTGGTTGACGCCACGCCAGCTTAAGCCAGGAATGGTGGTTTGCGACAATGGCACCAACCTCCTCTCCGCCCTCCGACAGGGACAACTGACCCATGTGCCCTGTGTAGCTCACGTCCTTAACCTGGTGGTGCAGCGGTTCTTGGGCAGGTACCCCGGCTTACAGGATGTCCTGAAACAGGCCAGGAGAGTCTGTGTGCATTTCCACCGATCATTTAATGCCTGTGCTCGGCTGGCTGAGCTCCAAAAGGAGTTGAACCTGCCCAAGAACCGCCTTATATGTGACATGCCCACCAGATGGAACTCAACATTGGCCATGCTGCAGCGGCTGCACACGCAGCAGAGGGCCATCAATGAGTACCTGTGCGACTACGGCACCAGGACAGGGTCAGGAGAGCTTGGTTTTTTCTCACCACGCCAGTGGGGCATGATCGGGGATGCATGCACTGTCCTGTCACCGTTTGAGGAGGCCACAAGGATGGTGAGCAGTGACAGTGCATGCATCAGTGACACTATACCTCTTGTCCACCTCTTGGAGCATACGCTGCGTGGAATAATGGACAGGGCACTTGAGGCAGAACAGAGGCAGGAAGAGGAGGACTTCCTTGCCTCTCAAGGCCCCCTTTATCCAGACAGTGTTCCTGCTGTGCCACCCATCACACAGGAAGAGGGTGAGGAGGAGGAAGAGGAGGAGGAGGATGATTGTGTCAGCATGGAGGTGGAGGCTGGCACTCAGCATCAGCAGCAGCAGTCTTATAGGGATGATTTACAGTCCCAAGAAACACGTGGACTTGTACGTGGCTGGGAGGAGGTAGCTGCGGATCATGTTGTCCTTAGTGACCCAGAGGACTCCGGACCGAATGCCTCAGCTAACCTACGCTGCATGGCCTCCCTGATCCTGCAAAGCCTGCGGAAGGATCCTCGTATTCTTCGGATCAAGGAGAGGGACCATTACTGGCTGGCCACTCTCCTTGATCCACGGTACAAGGGTAAGGTTGCCGACCTTATCTTGCCATCGCAGAGGGAGCAGAGGATGAGACATCTCCGGGAGGCCTTGCAGAAAGCTCTGTGCAACGCGTTCCCAGAGACTGGGAGGTCACAAACTCCTGGTCCTGGACAACGTGTTGCTGAGGCATCAGTCAGAAGGAGCGGTGGAGAAGGTGGCCGTCTGACTGATGCTTTCAGACAATTTTTTAGTCCGCAGCCCCAAGGTATGATTGGTTCCAGCACCCATCGCCAGCGTCTAATTTACATGGTGCAGGAATACCTAGGGGCAAGGTCAGACTTGGACACCTTTCCCACTGAAAATCCTCTGGCTTACTGGGTCTTGAGGATGGATCACTGGCCAGAGCTTGCACAGTATGCAATTGAGCTACTGGCCTGTCCTGCATCCAGCGTTCTTTCGGAACGCACCTTCAGTGCTGCTGGTGGCTTCGTTACCGATCACAGGGTGCGCCTGTCCACCGAATCAGTTGATCGACTGACCTTCATCAAGATGAATCAGTCTTGGATCACCCACAGCTACCAAGCACCTGAAGCTGATGTAACCGAATAATTTTTTTTTAAATACCACATCCCTTCAAGACTGCCTATGCTGATGCTGAGTGACTGTCCTGTTATGTTGATTGTCTATCCTCTTCCTCCTCCGCTGATATGTTGGAAGAACATTTTTGGTTCTGGGTGATGCCAGCAGCCCAATTTTTCTGCCCCTGTTTAACAGGGGCGTTTAAGTAAAATTTTTGATGCAATGCTTTGCAGCAGGGCTAATTCCTGCAAAAAAACTAGAGTATATGGCAGAGGTTGCAGTGTGATGGCACCAGTGCCTAAGGCCCAATTTTTCTGCCCCTGTTTAACAGGGGTGTTTAACCACTTGCTTACTGGGCACTTAAACCCCCCTCAGTCCCAGACCAATTTTCAGCTTTCAGCGCTGATGCACTTTGAGTGACAATTGCGCGGGCATACAACACTGTACCCAAATGAAATTTTTATCATTTTTTTCCCACAAATAGAGCTTTCTTTTGGTGGTATTTAGTTACAGCTCGGAGTTTTATTTTTTGCTAAACAAACAAAAAAAGATGCAAAAAAAAAAAAATCATGTTTTAATAGTTTGTTATAAAATTTTGCAAACGGGTCATTTTTCTCCTTCATTGAAGTGCGCTGATTAGGCGGCACTGATAGGCTGCATTGGTGGGCACTGATGGGCTGCATTGGTGGGCACTGATGGGCTGCATTGGTGGGCACTGATGGGCTGCACTGGTGGGCACTGATAGGCATAGTTAAGGCGGCACTAATAGGCACAGATAAGGCGGCACCGATGGGCACAGATAAGGCGGCACTGATGGGCAAAGATGGGCACAGATAAGATGGCACGGATGGGTGGCACGGATAAGTGGCACGGATGGGTGGCACGGATGGGCACTGATAGGTACCACAGATAGATGGGACTGATGGGCACTGATAGGTGGCACTGATAGGTGGCTCTGATAGGTGGCACTGCTGGGCACTGATGGGCGGCACTGCTGGGCACTGATGGGCGGCACTGCTGGGCACTGATGGGCGGCACTGGGGTGCAGCACCTTTGAGGCAGATTGGGTGGCACTGTGGGTGGCACTGTGGGGTGGCACTGTGGGTGGCACTGTGGGTGGCACTGTGGGTGGCACTGTGGGTGGCACTGTGGGCACTATGGGCACTGACAGGGGGCACTGACGGGGGGCACTTACTTTTTCTTTTATTTTACTTCAGGATGGCACTGCGGGAGGCAGGTGGGCACAGGCAGGTGGCAGGTGGTCCCTTGTATTGATGGCCGTGATCGGGACTGATGTCCCGATCACGGCCGCCGGTGATCGGCTTTTTTTTTCTCTCCTCGCGCTGTCAGCGCGAGGAGGAATAATAGCCGATTACCGGCTCCGTTCTATCACATGATCAGCTGTCATTGGCTGACAGCTGATCACGTGATAAGGGGTCGGGATCGACCCCTTACACGGATCGGTGATCAGGCGAGTCTCACGGACTCGCCGATCACAGAGCGCGCCGCGCGCGCCCCTCAGGGGGCGCGCAGGCCGCTCGTAACCAGGACGACGTCAATAGACGTAGTCCTGAAAATGTAGGTCCGCGCTAATGCCGTCATTTGGCAATAGCGCGGATCTGAAGTGGTTAAGTACAATTTTTGATGCAATGCTTTGCAGCAGGGCTAATTCCTGCAAAAAAACTAGAGTATATGGCAGAGGTTGCAGTGTGATGGCACCAGTGCCTAAGGCCCAATTTTTCTGCCCCTGTTTAACAGGGGCGTTTAAGTACAATTTTTGATGCAATGCTTTGCAGCAGGGCTAATTCCTGCAAAAAAACTAGAGTATATGGCAGAGGTTGCAGTGTGATGGCACCAGTGCCTAAGGCCCAATTTTTCTGCCCCTGTTTAACAGGGGCGTTTAAGTAAAATTTTTGATGCAATGCTTTGCAGCAGGGCTAATTCCTGCAAAAAAACTAGAGTATATGGCAGAGGTTGCAGTGTGATGGCACCAGTGCCTAAGGCCCAATTTTTCTGCCCCTGTTTAACAGGGGTGTTTAAGTACAATTTTTGATGCAATGCTTTGCAGCAGGGCTAATTCCTGCAAAAAAACTAGAGTATATGGCAGAGGTTGCAGTGTGATGGCACCAGTGCCTAAGGCCCAATTTTCCTGCCCCTGTTTAACAGGGGCGTTTAAGTACAATTTTTGATGCAATGCTTTGCAGCAGGGCTAATTCCTGCAAAAAAACTAGAGTATATGGCAGAGGTTGCAGTGTGATGGCACCAGTGCCTAAGGCCCAATTTTTCTGCCCCTGTTTAACAGGGGCGTTTAAGTAAAATTTTTGATGCAATGCTTTGCAGCAGGGCTAATTCCTGCAAAAAAACTAGAGTATATGGCAGAGGTTGCAGTGTGATGGCACCAGTGCCTAAGGCCCAATTTTTCTGCCCCTGTTTAACAGGGGCGTTTAAGTACAATTTTTGATGCAATGCTTTGCAGCAGGGCTAATTCCTGCAAAAAAACTAGAGTATATGGCAGAGGTTGCAGTGTGATGGCACCAGTGCCTAAGGCCCAATTTTTCTGCCCCTGTTTAACAGGGACATGTAATTACAATTCTTGATATAATATTTCACAGGAGGGCCCCTTCCTGTGCCCACCCAGAGTAACTGTGAGGACTTATAGTGTTGTGGCACCAGCACCACAACCACCAAAGGTCAATTTTTCTACCACTGTTCAACAATGGCATGTAATTACAATTCTTGATATAATCGTTCACAGCAGGGCGCTCCAGCGGCCACCAAGAGTCACTTTGAGGGCTTACAATGTTGTTGCAAAACCAACACCTTGTTCCGCCATTTCTGCAGAGCATATAGGGCAGGCCCCTACTTTCAAACATCCAATTTACAAACATCTCCTACTTGCAAACGGAAGGAGACAACAGCAAGTGAGATGAAAAAAGATGGACGACAAAACAAATTATACAGGGGTGATAACCCTTCCCTATGTTTTCCAAAAAGCTTAAAAATAGTTTTTTTGACTGGAGCTACACTTTAAAAATGTACCAGTTGAAAATTACAAACAGATTCAACTTAACACAACAAACCTACACAGTCCCTGTCTTGTTTGCACCGCCTGTATACTGCTGTTCTGAGTATATAGGGCCTGGGGGCAACACGTATTTCCTTTTTTTAATATGGGTACAGGGTTCCCCTTAATATGCGTACAAGACCCAAATAGGCTGGTAATGGGCAGGGAGGGCTACCCATGCCATTTTTCTGAATGATTTTCAACCATATTGCAGGAACCAGATATAACATTAAAACCGCAAGCAGTTTTAAATGGTGTTATTTCCGCTTAATGTCATTTTGTGCAGGGACTGTTGTAAACACGGGAAACACGTGGCACTTCACAGGCATACTACAGACACCCCCCAGGCACCATATTTAAAGGAATATTTCACTTTTTTTTTTCACTTTAATCGTCATTAAAATCAGTGCTCCCGCTAAAACGGTAGTTTTTAAAACTTTTTTTTGCAGTGACCCATGTCCCCTGAGGCAGGAGGCAGGTCGCCAAACCCTTTTTTTTTTTTTTTTTTTTTTTTTTTTTTTTTTTTTCTTTTTTTTGAGCTACTTCAGCGAGTTCATCTGCGAGGTGCCAATCAACTTAGCGATCATATTAGTTTTCCTCGTCTTCACGTCACATCATTGTAGCTCATCTTTTTTCCTTCAATTACAATATTTTTTATTGAGGTTTCCACATATACAAAGGAACAAATTAAAAGGGCAGGGTAGCGTAGCCTAATATATACTGAGGTGTAGGATATAGTGCAATTGAGTAAAACGTGGACATGTCTTCAATCGCGTTTGGGCTTGAAAGGTAAGTGTGTTGCTAGTAATAGGCGAGGGGTGGTGGCGTCGACCCCACGCCTCGACGCCCCAGCTAGACGATGTGTTGTGGGGCGGGAGACGAAACCCCCCCTCCCCCGCTCTACACCAACACACACCTCCTCTTTCCTCTTATTCCCTTCTTTTTCTCTCTCTCCTTTCTCTCCTTTTTCCCTTCCTCCTCTCCTCGTTCCCCTTCCTTATCCCTTCTTTTCCCTTCTTCCTTTCCTACTCTCCTTCTCTTGCCCTTCTCCTACCCTTCTTTAATTGAGATGCTTTTTATTAGGGGTTTTCCGCCCATGAATAGCGGTATTATACCATATAGAAAGGGAGAAAAGAGACAGGTTACATATCAAACAAATTGCTACGCTAAGACTGCCGTACCACAGCTACTCATTAGTACCTCCCCTCGATACGCTTCCCCCCCCCCCCTATTCCCCCCAAGCCTCCCTCCCCACCCTAACCCCACCTCGAGCACGCAGCGCCGGCAACAACCGCCCCAATCGTAACCAGATAGCTATAACTGTTTAAGAGAAGGGGTAGAAAAATCCACCCTAAAAAGAGTTCACCTAAAGGGGGGAGGGAAGATACTCCTCCCTACCCCCCGGCCAGCGGGTACTAAACCATTCTTGTGTTGGTCTCACTCCAAAGGGAACCCCATGTCACTCAGCCAAGGATACCATAATATCTCAAATTTTCTTAAATTATTTAACTTTATAAGCATTGCTCTCTCGCACCATATTAAAGAGTTAATTGCATTAACCCAATGTCCAATATCCGGGGGATTTTTAGCTTGCCAATTAATTGCTATCAGTCGCCTAGCTTGATATAGGCACTTTAAGACAGATGGCTTAATCGGCGACGGAATATTTGTCTCTTCAAATATCCCCAGTAGACAGGCCCTGGCCTCAGGTTTCAGAGTGGTCTTGAAAGCTCTGTTTATTTTAAGAATTATTTCTAGCCAATAGCTATACAGTTTTGGGCATTTCCAGACCATGTGGAAGAGATCACCCGGAGCCCCACATCTAGGGCATTCGTCCCTAGGTTTCCTGCCCATTTTCCATAACTTCTGGGGGGTGTAGTATGCCCGGTATATAAGGAACAAATGGGACACTTGCTGAGATGGAGATATAGAGGCCAAATGCCCCTGTTCCAGCGTTTTAGCCCATTGTTCCCGAGATATCGGGCCAACGTCCCTTATCCAACCCAGCCTACTCTTGGCTGGGCCTTCCCCTTTCAAAAAGCAGCCTCTAAGCTTTGTATATAGCCTCGAAATCTGGCCTTTTACATGCCTATGTTCTATAAGGGCCTGGAGCTGGGGGATTTCAGTGCGTTCGATAGCAAATGACCCGTATTGGGCTTGAATTGCATGTCTCAACTGCAAATATTTATAGAACGACCTGTTAGGGACATTAAATTCCTGTCTGATCGTTTCAAAAGATTTCATTACATTCCCCTCGTAGAGATGCACTATTCTGTTAATCCCCTGGCTATCCCATTCCGGAGCTCTATCTACCTTATTTAGTTCGGGCAGATGGCAATTGCACCATAGAGGGGTATAAGTAGTTACACCCGCATAGCCTAGCTTTTGCTTTGCTTGCTGCCATACCTTCCTCATTAGAAAATTAGTAGGGCATCTATAAAAAAAGGAGTTAGCCTCCAGGGCTTCGGGTACCAGTTTATGAGGTGCTCCCAACATCATCAACTTATGGTTAGTAGGCCCCCCCTCTTGACACCCTGCCCCTGCTAAATGCTGAAGTTGGGCGGCCAGGAAGTATGCGCCCAGGTGGGGAATGGCCAGACCTCCCTCCGCGACGGGGAGCTGCAGCGTATGCAACCCTATCCGAGCATGTCCTTTTTTCCAGATTAATTCCCGGATGAGCGAGTCCATGGATTGGAACCATTTCTGGTTAATCCAAATTGGAGAATTATGTAAAATGTAAAGTATTTGGGGTTGCCAAATCATTTTTACTAGGCTGCAGCGTCCCGCCACCGAGAGAGGGAGGCCGCACCACTTCAGCAGTAGTGGTGCTAAATTCTCGTTGGCATATTGGCTTACATCCCCAGATATCCAGATACCCAAATACTTCAGCTTGGTCACCGTCTCCAGGCCTACTATCGTCGAGGGCACCCCCTGTTCCCCATGCCTGGACAGTGGTAGAAGGGCTGATTTACCCCAGTTGATCGCTAAGCCTGATTGTTGACCAAATTCGCCCATCAGATGGATCACTCTATTCAGGGTAGAGTCCACATCACCAATAAAAAATAGGACATCGTCCGCGAATAGGGCAATTTTTTCCTCGTCACTACCCCGCCGAAATCCCTGTATATCTGGGGATGATCTTACCAGAGCCGCCAAGGGCTCCATGGCCAGCACAAAAAGGAGGGGGGACAACGGGCACCCCTGCCTTGTACCTCTCTCTAGTTGGAATAGTTCAGAGACTTCAGTACCCATCTTAATTTTGGCCCTGGGTTTATTGTACATTAATTTTATCCACTGGATAAATAAGGGGCCGAATCCGAACCTCTCCAGGACCCTCCACAGATAGCCCCATTCCAAACTATCAAAGGCCCTAGTAGCATCCAGTGCAAGAATAGCCCCCGCCCCCTCATTATCTCTGGGTATTTGAACGTTAAGGAAGACTCTTCTAATATTAGCACTGGTTGCCCTGCCCGGGATAAAGCCCGACTGGTCTGGGTGTATAAGTTTATGAATATATGTATTTAGCCGGATTGCGAGTGCTTTAGCTAGTATTTTAATATCCGAACATAGCAGGGATATCGGGCGGTATGATGGAACTTCCTGGCAGTCCTTCCCCTCCTTCAAAATTAAGATAATATTGGCCTCCCGCATCGAGTCAGGGAGTTCCCCCGTTTCCAATGCGTAATTCAATGTCCCCAGGAGTTCCGGAAGTAGCACATCCCCGTAACGTTTGTAAATTTCTACAGGGAGGCCATCTGGCCCTGGAGATTTATCGTTGGGCATTGCAGCTACCGCATTTTTTAATTCTTCCAGCGTAAGTGGTAGCTCAAGGGATAATTTGTCGTCCATTGACAAAGTTGGTATTACTGTCCGAAGTAAAAAGTCGGTAGCTAAGTTACCTTGTCCCTGGATGACGGATTTGTATAAATTTTTATAGTAATCATGGAGTACCCTCATAATCGCGGGGGGGCTGGTGACAAGATCGCCTGTAGGGGACTTAATTGCCTGGGCTACTGTTGGCGCGCCATTAGTTTGAACCAGGAGGGAGAGGGTTCTACCTACCCTCTCACCTTCGCCAAAGTAATGCTGGCGCTGAAATATCCGTCTATTCTCTGCTTTTTTTAGAAGAGCTATTTTATAGACTTGTTGACTAGCCAACCAATCCCGCTGGCTTGCAGTCGATGGAGCTACTATATAAGCTTGCTCTGCCTGGGCGACCTTATTTCTCATTACTAGGTCCTGTTCTCGAGCTTTCCTCTTAATAGTTGCGACTTGTTGTATTAATGTGCCCCTGATGTAGGCTTTTAGGGAGTCCCAGACTACATCCAAAGGGGCAGAGCCCCTATTTATTTGAAGAAATTCACCTATCTTATCCTGGTGGGGACTTGGGCCGCCCATTAATGCCAGCCAACCCGGGTTTATCCTCCACTCCCTTGGACCTGGTCTAGGACCCAAAGACAGTGTCATGGACAAGGGGGAATGATCTGAAACCCCCCTTGCTCCGTATTCTATCTCCTGGACCACCTCCGCAGCTTCTTTATTACCCAGCACCATGTCGATTCTTGATAATGTACAATAGGTACTGGAGAAGCAAGAAAACTGTCTTGCTTGAGGGTGAAGTGTTCGCCATAGATCATTTAACCCTATTTCGGAGACAAAGCCCTGCAAGCGCCCTATTTTGGTCACCGCTGGAACCGGAAATCTATCCATATGTGAGTCCAGCGTTTCATTAAAATCCCCTACTACTAACCATGGGACATCTGGCTTGTCTAAGCAGAACGTCATCAATTTAATCATTACCTCCAGTTTGAAAGGGGGGGGTATATAAATATTGGCTAAGATACATTGTCTCCCGCTCAGCAGACCATATAGAAAAACAAATCTTCCCTCTTTGTCAATAGAGGACTCCTTACACAGAAAATGCGTACCCCTTTTAACAAGAACACTCACCCCTCTAGAATAGGATGTGTAAAAGGAGTGGAAGTATGCCGAAAACCTCCGATTCCTTAACAGTGGGGCTGTGCTAGGGGTGAGATGTGTCTCTTGAAAGAAGAGCAGACCGGGACCTCCCCTTGCTGTTTCCAGCAAGACTGCTGCCCTCTTTTTTGGGTCTCCCAACCCCCTCACATTCCATGATATAATGTGTACACTACCCATAGATGTTGCTACTTTCTAAGCCGGGCGGAGGGAAGGAGGAGGGAGAGGAGGAGGCCCGCCCTCCCACGACGGGCCCACCGCCCCGCCCCCCCCCGATTCCATTGTACCAGCTATGCGTGCCCGAGGTGCCCCCCTTGACCCTGCTACCCACCCCATCACCCCCCCCCTCTCCTCCCCCCCCCACTCCCCCCAGCCCAACTGGGCAACCCCTGGGGGTCACTATTGTGGCCCGATTTACCATATTCACCAACACCCTGGACGTCCATCTCCACACCCCCCCCACACCCCCCTCTCTCTCCCGAATTAGCTGAGGGCCCTTCACTCCTCGAGCTCTCCACTTTCAGTGCGGCATATGCCCAAGCTGGTCTGCGATGACCCGCCACCTTCTCAAAAAAAAAAAAAAAAAAAAAAAAAAGGAGGGGGGGGGGAGAGAGGGGGGAAGACATACAATATCGACCCCCTCGATTCTTAACTATTAAACATTCCATAGTGATATTTATACTATGTTACCCCCTTCCTACCCTCCCCCTGGCTCTCCCCACTTTACTACCCAATGAGAAGTGACCTTATAATAAGATACCTCGTGTCACCACGCTAATAAAAATGAACATTCCACATTGCTGGTGAATAGGGTTATTTCAAGTGCAAGTGTCCTGTGATATTATACCATGGAAAGGGAAAAGAAAAAAGAAAAAAAAAAAAAAAAAAAGGGGGGGGGGGAGAGGGGCGGGAGATATTCAACACCAGCCCCCTCAATACTTAACTACTAAACGTTTTGATAGTATTTATACTATATTAAGCCCTTCCTGCCCTCCCCCTGACACTCCCCACTTTGCTACCCCGTGAAAAGCGGCCTTATAGTAGCCTACCTCCTATCACCTATAATAATATAATAAACATTCCACATATCTAGAAAATAAAGTTATTGCAAGTGCAAGTGTCCAACAATATTATACCGTGCCAAAAAAAAAAAAAAAAAAAAAAAAAAAAAAAAAAAAAAAAGGGGAAGGCCGAGGAAATTCAATACCGGCCTCTCCAAAATTTGATTATGTGACGTTTATAGTGATATTTGTATTATATTATTCTATTCCTACCTTCGGCCTAGCTCACCCCTCTTTAATGGGTGCTAGGTAAGCTTATAGTGTTGTGCCTCACGCTAGCTCTAGCTATCCTAGTGGACGATCAACATTACTATTACATTACTAGTGGATAAGATTGTTTCTCGTGCAGATACTATACGAAAAAAAAAAAAAAGGAAAGAAAGATAACAGTCACGCTCCCCTCCACCCCCCCAAGGAAGAAGGGCCCCCCAGAAGCCGGACCCCCGGGTCCGGTGATGGAGAAAGTGGCTAGAGATCCTTTTTGTGTTCCTCCAGCCACCTCTCCACCTCCTCCGGAGTGCCAAAAAAGAAAGTTGAGCCCAAGGCAGTTACGCGTAGTCGGGCAGGGTACAGCAGAGCATACTTTATCTTGTATTTTTGGAGAGTTCGTTTAGTGGGGACAAACTCGGCTCTCTGTTTTTGTAGGTCTGGTGAAAAGTCTGGGTAGAACGAGACCCTGGATCCCTTATAGAAGACATCATTCAACTCCCTGGTCTTTCGTAGCAAAATAGTCCGGTCATTATAATTCACCAGTCTCAATATCAGGGGCCTAGTACGGCCCTCTGGTGGGTGCATGCCTATGGGAACTCTATGGGCCCGTTCAATGGCGAAAAGGGTAGTAAAGGAGGTGTCGCCCAGAAGTTCCCTGAACCAATTTTCCAGAAAGTTTATAGGGTTAGGCCCCTCACTTCCCTCTGGTAGGCCAATCAGACGAACGTTATTCCTACGGTTCCTATTTTCCATCGCGTCTAATTTCGCTGTCTGTATGGCCATTTGTTTCTGTAGCCCAATTATCTTTTGCTGTAATGGGGAAAAATCATCCTCGATCATACTTATTCTTCCTTCCAGGGCCGTAGTTCGTTCCATTGTGTTGCTCAGTAATTGGCCCAAGGAGTGCAGTTCGGTTTTAATGCTGCTTAACTGATTGTCCAGGCCGCCTATAGACACCTTGCATTCGTTAACCGCTTGCAATATGTCCCGCAGTGTAGGTTCGCCATCCTCTGTCAGAGGAGATTCCGATGGGGTTATTGCATTATGCACTGGCTTACTTGCTGCTATAGCAGCGTCATGCGTCTTGCTACCACTAGGTGATCGGCTTGGGTTAGATGTTAATTGAGTAGTGCTTCTCCTTTCTGAGGTACCCCCCTGCGACCTTGGCTGCCCTGCTGTCTGGTGGGGCCCCTTTCTGGTAGGAGAAATTGCGTGAGCGAAGCGTTCCAGTTTTGCTGCCGCTATAGCAGATGCCTGGTTTGCTTTTTCTTTAGCTGCCCGGGTTTTTTGAATCCCGTCGCCCATCAGCCCATCCTCGTTAGCCCGCTTACTAAGCATAGCTGGCAGCTAGAAGTAATAAATCGCAATAAACCTTACCTAGGGTATATTATATTATAGGAGTAATAGTGGAATTACTAAGTTACGACAAAGTTACTCCCAAAAAGAAAAAAAAAAGAGGTTAGTGTAGATGTATTGTAGTATAATATGGTAGTATAGTATAAATCCGTACGAAATAGCCAAAATTCTGCAGTGGCCTCTGATCAAGAAGGGCAGCAGGCTGACCACACAAACTGACCATATAAGCAGGGGGGAGGAGGATGTTCAATCCACAATTTATCTGGTGCTTAGCGCTGCGTTAAAATTGCAAGAATGGTTAATACAGTTCATCGCACAGTTCATCACACAAAAAACACCCCCATACGGCCCCAAAAAAAAAAAAAAAAAAAGGAAGAGGGGAGAGAGGGCTTACCCCAAATCCCTCCTGGAAGCAGGATTGTTGGGCCGTTCAAAAAGCCTCAGTGGCACCAAGAAGCCAGCAACCTATACCTCCCAGCAGGGGAGTTCTAGTGGGGTAATAGCTACTAAACCTTTGTATTAGACATTTATATGGTCATTTAAATGCCGGCAACCGGCTTCAGCACCCCCCGGCTCGCTTCCGATTTACCCTTAGCCTAGGCAGATGCCATAGGCTTCTTCACTAGTATCCACAGGCCACCATCATCATCAGGATCTTCGCGGTACGCACCGCCGGGTTGCTGCAGCCGGTCACACGATTTTCCAACTCTGTTTGAGAAGGTATCTCTGGGTTTCCCGCTGGCTCGTTCGGCTCTCTCCCGATGCCACAAAAGGTCCTGGGCTTGTGCTGGTACAGAAACTCCCGCGAGAGCACCCGCTAGTATCGCCGAGCTCTTCAGCGTTCGGCGTTCAGCGTGGTGATCTCCACGGACTCAAAGCGAGGGGACTAGGGCCGCTACATTGAGCTGTGCAAGACACCGACTCCACAGCGAGGCCGGTCCTCCTTCCCTTCTCTTACGCATGGGGGGGGAGCGAGGGGAGACCAAATCCGGACGTCCAGCGCTCACATTCTCTCACTCACTCACTCTCGGATCCGCCCGCATCCCTCATTTATCTGTTTTAACTTTACTAGTTTTAGTGCCTGACCCCAAATTCATCCCACAACTTAACATCAAAATGCCCCTTTTCTGTCTAGCGTTAATTGTCATTCTTAATCCATCTACCTCACATAGATGGCTGTTTCTCTAGCTATTTACTCTGCAATATTCTTAGTCCCTGTGGACTTGATAACCCAGTTACCCGTTGTGGACCCCTGTCCACTCTAACCATTTATGTAGGAGCTCAGTATAGGTGGAACCACACCTTCGGTTCATATATTTTATAGTGCTCCTCTTGCAGTAGAAAAGATGTAGCTGGATAGCCGCACTCCGAATTATTCAACTTTATTTAAAAAATGTCATTAAAATCATAGCATCTAGGCTGGTAAACAGACTAACTGCAAAGCCGCTGACATGTTTCACACCGAACATGGTGCTTAATCATAGCTACTTCAGTTCCTGTTACAAACCGAGCCAGCACCCTGTGGGATTGTGGAGACAGCTGTTTTGGGATAAGTCATTACCTTGGAGCGGTAATTCTTTGTAGTGCTCCTCTTGCGCTGGGCATTTTTTGAGGGTCTCTTACCCTTCATTCCCTAATTTAATGCCCATAATGACTGGCCAGTCTTCCCTACATGTGCCTATAACCTCTTGCCTCTAAACTACTTTATCTAGCAGATGTATACTACATATAACCTGTTAACCGCACTATTCTTCCCTTTCTTATCTATAACACTCCGATAGACAGTAGACAGTGACATATAACCACCAATTAATACAGTTCAATTAAGGGGAGTAAAATAGGTACCCTTTTGTCTCAAAAATGCCTTACCAATCAAGGAAGTCTGATAATTCAAATGTAAGCAAAAGGCTTACCTCAGCCGGCTGATTATCAGAAATTCCAAGATTGTCTCAAGCTCCTCGTTTTGGATTCTCAGGGTTACCTGTAAATCCCCTCCTAGGGAAAGCTCGCCATCTCACCTGGAAATTTATAGCTAGGTAACTCCTATCCTCATATTGATTAGTGGTTCCAAATTAATAACTAATGCAGTAGGGAACAGACGCAAAAGATGCACTCCATATCTTTCCGAATAACTGTTCTGCTTTATTATGACGCAATTGAATGTTTTTATACACAATTACGTAGGTATCAGATTAATATTACAATTGTACTTTTATGGTAACAAGAGGCAGGCTAATTCTAATGAGGACTCGAAAGAATGCAAACACGTACTGAAAACATTAGTGCCGTGTGCACTGAGGGCAATACATACAAAATAAAATACAATTATATCTAATCGTTTTCTGAAACTATTGATGCCCCCCCACTGAGACCAACCCCGCCTGTGGAAGGGAATTCCACATTCTTGCCGCTCTTACAGTAAAGAACCCTCTACGTCAGGGGTCTCGAACTGGCGGCCCTCCAGCTGTTGTGAAAATACAAAACTACAAGTCCCATGAGGCATTGCAAGGCTGACAGTTACAAGTATGACTCCTACAGGCAGAGGCATGATGGGACTTGTAGTTTTGCAACAGCTGGAGGGCCGCCAGTTTGAGACCCCTGCTGTACGTAGTTTAACCACTTCCCATCCAGGCCAATTCTGACATTTCTCGCCTACATGTAAAATAATTTGCTAGAAAATTACTTGGAACCCCCAAAGGTTATATATATATATATATATATGTATATGACTCTGGAGAATATAATGGCGGTCGTTGCAACTTTTTATCTTGCACAGTATTTTCACAGCAATTTTTTGAATTTTTTTTGAAGGGGGGGCAAAGTTTCACGCTTTAAAAAAAACAAACAAAAAAAAACCTTAGCCCAATTTTTTTTGCATAATGTAAAAGATGAAGTTATGGCGAGTAAATAGATACCTAACATGTCACGGTTCAAAATTGCACATGCTTGTGGAATTGCGCCAAACTTCAGTACTTAAAAATCCCCATAGGCAAGGCTTTAAAAATATTTTTACTGGTTACATGTTTTGCGTTACAGAGAAGGTCTAGGGCCAGAATTATTTCTCTCGCTCTAACATTCACGCCGATACCTCATATGTGTGGTTTGAATACAGTTTTCATATGTGGGTGGGACTTGTGTATGCGTTCACTTCTGCGTGCGAGCACATGGGGACAAGGACGCTTTAAATTTATATTTTTTTTATTCGTTTTACGTTTCTTTTTTTTTTTTCTTTTTTGACACTTAAAAAAAAAATGTCTGAATGCAGAGTCCGGAGTGACGTCATAACATCGCGCCCGGCTTCCCAATGATCATAGACACTCCGGCGCACCATCTGGTATGCCAGAAATCTCTGCCATCTGGGGCCGGCGGAGTCTGACTCACCGATGGAAGCCGTGAGTCGGTAGAAGCACCGCAGGGCGGCGGGGGGTGTCCCCTCTTGCTGTCGGTAAGAACCATCAAGCGGAACAGCCGCTATGATCATTCTTATGGTGTAGGGTATTGCTGGCTGAAAAAGCCTATATCTGAATGCTGCCTATAGCTGCAGGCATCATTCAGAAATGCCCGCACAAAGCCAAGGATGTCCTAGGACGTACCGTCGGCGGGAAGTGGTTAAGGTTAAACCTATTTTCTTCTAATTTTAATGAGTGGCCATGTGTCTTGTTAAACTCCCTTCCGTGAAAAAGTTTTATCCCTATTGTGGGGTCACCAGTATGGTATTTGTAAATTGAAATCGTATCCCCTCTCAAGCTTCTCTTCTCCAGAGAGAATAAGTTCAGTGCTCACAACCTTTCTTCATTACTAATGTCCTACAGACCCTTTTATTAGCTTTGTTGTCATTCTTTGTACTTGATCCATATCCAGTACATCCTTCCTGAGGACTGCTGCCCAGGACTGGACAATATACTCCAGGTGCAGCTGGACCAGAGTGTTGTAGAGTGGGAGAATTATTGCTTTATGCCTGGCATTAATCCCCTTTTTAAATGCATGCAATATTCTTTTTGCTTTGTTAGCAGCAGCTTGGCATTGCTGAACCTGTCATCTTCTAGGTCCTCCAGGTCCTTTTCATCCTAGATTCCTCCTATTGTATAGATAGCATTCATATTTTTGCCACCCAAATGTATTTTACATTTTTCTGCATTAAACTATTTGCCATGTAGTTGTCCGCCCCATTAATTTGTCCAGATCTCCTTGCAAGGTTTCCACATCCTGCAGTCAAGTTATTGCCCTGCTTAGCTTGGTATCGTCTGCAAATAAGGAAAGATTGAACTGTTTACCCCATCCTCCAGGTCATTTTTGAACAAATTAAATAGAATTGGTCCCACCACAGAACCCTGGGGGACCCCACTACCCCCACCCCTGACCATTCTGAGTAATTCCCCATTTATCACCACCCTCTGAACACGCCCCTGTTGCCAGTTTTCAATCCATGTACTCACCCTATAGTCCATGCCAATGGATCTTATTTTGTACAGTAAACTTTATGGGGAACTGTGTCAAATGCTTTTGCAAAATCCAGATACACAACATCTACGGCCTTCCTTTATCTCAATGGCAAATCACCTCCTCAAAGAAGGTTAATAGATTAGTTTGGCAAGAATGATTCTTCATGAATCCATGCTGGTTACTGCGAATGGTGCCATTTTCATTACTAAAATCTTGTATATAGTCCCTTATCTTCCCTTCAAAAAACTTGGATACTATTGATGTTAGGCTAGCTGGTCTGTAATTCCCAGGGATGTATTTTGGGCCCCTTTTAAATATTGGTGCTAGATTGGCTTTTATCCAATCTGCTGGCACCATTCCAGTCAGTAGACTGTCATTAAAAATTAGGAACAGTGCTCTGGCAATTACTTGACTGCGTTCCCTAAGTACCCTTGGGTGCAAGCCATCTGGTCCCCGTGATTTATTAGTTAAGTTTATATGTTAAGTTTCCCAAGTTTATTTATATTTCTATCCTCTGTCAGCCATGAGGGTGCTTCCTGTGATGTGTCACGAGGATGAACACTGCAGTTTTGGTTACTAAAGCCCCCTGATTCCCTCGTGAAGACTGTGGAGAAGAATACATTTAATACCTTCGCCATCTCCCCATGCTTTTTGAACTGGATGACCTTCCTCCTCCTTTATGGGGCCAATATGATCTGTCCTCACTTTTTTAACCACTTGCCGACCGCCGCACGCCGATGTACGTCGGCAGAATGGCACGGGCAGGCATAAGGGCTTACATGTACGTCCTTGCCTGCCCGCCGGTCGGGGGCCCGATCGGGCCCCCGCCCGGTGCCTGCTGCGGTCGGTATTCGTTCGGGAGCGATCCCGGACGAGGGGACGGCCATTCATTCATGGCCACCCCCTCGCGATCGCTCCCGGCGAATGAAAATGTCCGGTGACATCACTTCCTCTCCTGTAATGTAAACACAGGAGAGGAAGTGATGTATTCTCTCCTCCGTGTCGGTAGTTTTCGTTCCGGCACCGAGGAGAGAGGTTCAGTGAGTTGCACCAACACACCCCACATACAGTAGAACATGCCAGGCACACTCACACCCCCCCTTTACCCCCCGATCACCCCCCAATTACCCCTGCCCCCCCAGTCACAGTGACACCAATTGCTTTTTTTTTTTTTTTTTTTTGCATTGGTGTCATTTGTGACTGTAGTAACTGTTAGGGCAGTTAGGGTTAGCCCCCTTTAGTTCTAAGGTACCCCCCTAACCCCCCCAATAAAGGTTTAACCCCGTGATCACCCCCCGTCGCCAGTGTCACTAAGGCTGGGTTCACATTGCAGCGGTTTATGAGAACGGATGTGATTCGCACCGCACTGCAGTGCAAATCACATCCGATCTCTATGCGATTCGAGTTCAGCCATACAGATAGTATGGCTGAATTCGTGTCGCACCCGCCGCAAACTCGCACGGGACCCTTTTTTTGGTCCGCAGCAGAATCGGATCGCATGGGTGTTCACACCATGCGATCCGAGTTTGCAGATCGCACTGCGATATGCGAACTGATCTGGGGGTGTCATTAACATTTCACTGACACTCCCAGCAGTTCGCATAGGGCAGTGTGAACTGCCGCCGGGAGGCATGTGATGCGGGAACGTTCCCACATCGCTCCAGTGTGAACCCAGCCTAATAAGCGATCGTTTTTCTGATCACTGTATTAGTGTCACAGGTGACGCTAGTTAGGCAGGTAGGTATTTAGGTTCGCCGCAGCTTTTTATAGCGCCAGGGACCCCCATATACTACCGCATAAAGCCCCCTGATTGCTCCCTAGTTAACCCTTTCACCAGTGATCACCATATAACTGTTACAGGTGACGCTGGTTGGTTAGTTATTTTTTTTATAGTTTCAGGGCACCCGCCATTTATTACCTAGTCTCACTAGTGTACCCCTAAATTTAGGGGTGTCTACTTTCCAAAATGGGGTCATTTGGGGGGGGTTTGTGCCATCTTGGCATTTTATGGCCTTCAAAACTGTAACGCCCTTAGAAAGCCTGAAGGCGGTGCTTGGTTTTCGGGGCCCCGTACGCGGCTAGGCTCCCAAAAAGTCCCACATATGTGGTATCCCCGTACTCAGGAGAAGCAGCAGAATTTATTTTGGGGTGTCATTTCACATATGCCCATGGCATGCGTGAGCAATATATCATTTAGTGACAACTTTGTGAAAAAAAAAAAAAAAGTTTGTAATTTTCCTGCAACTTGTGGCAAAATATAAAATATTCCATGGACTCAACATGCCTCTCAGCAAATAGCTTGGGGTGTCTACTTTCTAAAATGGGGTCATTTGTGGGGGTTTTGTGCCATCTTGGCATTTTATGGCCTTCAAAACTGTAATAGGTAGTGAGGAGTGAAGTCAAATATTTACGCCCTTAGAAAACCTGAAGGCGGTTCTTGGCTTTCGGGGCCCCGTACGCGGCTAGGCTCCCAAAAAGTCCCACATATGTGGTATCCCCGTACTCAGGAGAAGCAGCAGAATTCATTTGGGGGTGTCATTTCACATATGCCCATAGCATGTGTGAGCAATATATCATTCAGTGACAACTTTGTGAAAAAAAAATAAAAAAAAATTTTTTTTTTGTCATTATTCAATCGCTTGAGGCAAAAAAATAAAATATTCAATGGGCTCAACATGCCACTTATCAATTTCCTTAGGGTGTCTACTTTCCAAAATGGGGTCATTTGGGGGGGTTTTGTACTGCCCTGCCATTTTAGCACCTCAAGAAATGAGATAGGCAGTCGTAAACTAAAAGCTGCGTAAATTCCAGAAAACGTACCTTAGTTTGTAGATGTGACAACTTTTGCGCAAACCAATAAATATACAATTATTGACTTTTTTTTTACCAAAGACATGTGGCTGAATACATTTTGGCCTAAATGTATGACTAAAATTGAGTTTATTGGATTTTTCTAATAACAAAAAGTAGAAAATATCATTTTTTTTCAAAATTTGCGGTCTTTTTACGTTTATATCGCAAAAAATAAAAATCGCAGAGGCAATCAAATACCATCAAAAGAAAGCTCTATTTGTGGGAAGAAAAGGACGCAAATTTTGTTTGGGTACAACATTGCATGACCGCGCAATTACCAGTTAAAGCAGCGCAGTGCCAAATTGTAAAAAGACCTCTGGTCATTTACCAGCAAAATGGTCCGGTCTGAAGGTGGTTAATGTTTACTTAAAGAATTTCTTGGGATTTTTTTTTGCTCTCCTCCCCTGTGTGTCTTTCGTGTTCTATCTTAGTCGCTCTAATTGCACCCTTACAGTTCTTGTTGCATTCTTTATAAAGTTTGAATGCTGATGATCCCTCAACCTTGTATTTTTTGAAGACCTTCTCTTTTGCTTTTATATGCATTTTTACATTGGCGTTAAGCCATCCAGGACTTTTGTTCGCTATTTTAATTTAATTATCCAATGGGATGCACTGGCTAATGCCCTTATTTAATATGCTCTTAAAGCGAACCCATCTCTCCTCCGTGTTCTATGTTCCTAAGATTTTATCCCAATTTTTATCTTCTAGCAAGGCTCATATTTTAGGGAAGTTGGATCTTTTGAAATTCAGTGTTTGTATTTCCCTTATGTTTTCTATTTGTGTGATTTATACTGAAGCCAATTGACCTGTGATTGCTGTTTCCTAAAATGCCTTGTATGTCCACATCCGTGATTAGGTCTGCATTGTTGGTAATCAGTAGATCTAGTAACAATTTTATTTCTAGTTGGTGCGTCTACCTTCTGACCCATGAAATTGTCCTGTAAGACATTTAGGAACATAGACTAATCTGTGGTTCTCTCCGCCCCGTCTATGTCTGGATAATTAAAATCCCCATTATGATAACACTTCCTATCCTTGCTAATTGTGATGGGTCCGCCTCCCCCTCCTCCCTCAGGTTAGGGGGCCTATAGCATACTCCCAGTATTATTTTCCCCTTAGATTCATCCCTTTGGAGCTCTACCCATAAGGATTCCACCTTCTCCCTATCTCCCTTAGTGATGTCGTCTCTCACATTCACTTTTACATTATTCTTGATATACAGGCATACCCCTCCCCCTTTTTTACCCTTTCTATCCCTGCGATAAAGGGTATACCCTTGAATGGTTGCCAGCCAATCATGAGAGCTGTTGAACCAAGTCTTTGAAATTCCCACAAAATCCAAATCCTCCTCGTACAACAGTATCTATAGTTGACCCATCTTGTCTACCAGCCTCCTGGCATTGGTGAACATGCCACATAGGTTTTTTTTTTTCTTTCTTTCTACAGAAGGAATGTTTTATTGCATTAAAAAAAACAGTACACATGAGAACAATGTATTGACATTACAAGGGGTAACTTTTCAACAGTGCTGATATAGGCAATTGTGGTACTTTTCCCTAAAACTATAGTAGTATATTGACATCTTCTCTACTCAATATCCAACACAGTTATCGACTTCTCATTCTCCTGAAATGAACAATCAGAGTTTTAAAGCGGTCAAAACTTATGTCCACCCAGCATTCTTGTACTCCCACTGATAAGTAGTCCAGTAAACTTTAAGAAGAGGGAAAGGGGTAGGAGAGGGAGGGCGAAGGGAGGGGCAAAAGGAGAAGAGGAAGGGGAGGGGGGACACAATACCAGAAATAAAGAGAACACGTGCCTCCAGAGGTGACAAAAACAAATAAGGGCAATCTACGGGGGGGGGGGGGGGGTTATACGTTGCCATCATCCCTTGTATCCTCGTGGTGAGCCATATCTTGTTTGAGCAAGATAACTTAAACTGTAAGGTGCCTAGCCTGCACCCAGGCCACCCATATTTTTTCAAATTTTTGAGGGCAGCTCCGACCCATGTAGTTACGTTTATACAACGGCAGAACTGCATTAATAAGCACCTTCCACGCTGAGAGCTGAGGGTCCGGGAGCTTCCATTTGGTTGATATTGTTTTCATAGAAAACAAATATATTGGTATGTTTAGTGGTATTCAACTCATCAGTGATGCTCAAAATAAATACAAGGGTGTCCCTGTTGAAGGAGAGACCCGCCAGTGCATTCACATCTTTAACCGCCCCCTGCCAAAAGATTGAACATGGGGTCACTCCCACACCATATGAATGAATGTTCCCACCAACTGTCTACATTTGGGGCAAGTATCTGTCACTTCTTAGTAGATTCTAGAAAGTCTAGCGGGTGTATAGTATACACTATGTAAAAATTGTTAGCTGGACAAAGTGGTCCCTTGCCAATATAAGTGGGATGCATTACTGTAAGCCCTTGGTCCAATCCTCCTCATGACCCCATTTTGTAAAGTAGACACCCCAAGCTATTTGCTGAGAGGTATGGTGAGTATTTTGCAGATCTTGCTTTTTGTCACAAAGTTTTGAAAATTGAAAAAAAAAAATTTCTTTCTTCATTTTCACAAATGAGAGCTGCAAAATACTCATCATGCCTCTCGGCAAATAGCTTAGGGTGTCTACTTTCCAAAATTGGGTCATTGGGGGGGGGGGGGGGATTGTGCCATCTTGGCAATTTATGGCCTTCAAAACTGTGATAGGTAATGAGGAGTGAAATCAAATCAAAAAGTTACACCCTTAGAAATCCTGAAGGCGGTGCTTGGTTTTCGGGGGCCCCCGTACGCGGCTAGGCTCCCAAAAAGTCCCACACCTGTGGTATCGCCGTACTCTGGAGAAGCAGCAAAATGTATTTTGGGGTGAAATTCTACATATAACCATGGCATGCGTGAGCAATATATCATTTAGTGACAACTTTTTGTGAAAAAAAATGTTGTCAATATTCAGTCATTTAGGATAAAAAATAAAATATTCAACGGGCTCAACATGCCTCTTAGCAATTTCCTTAGGGTTTCTACTTTCCAAAATGGGGTCATTTGGGGGGGTGGGGTTTGTACTGCCCTGCCATTTTAGCACCTCAAGAAATGAGATGGACAGTCATAAACTAAAAGCTGCGTCAATTCCAGAAAATCTACCCTAGTTTGTAGACACTATAACTTTTGCGCAAACCAATAAATATATACGCTTATTGACACTTTTTTTTTTTTTACTAAAGACAAATGGTCCGGGGCTGAAGTGGTTAAGCTCTGTTAACCACTTGCCGCCCGCCCTATAGGCAATTGACGGTGGCAAAGTGGTTGCATAATCCTGATCGGACGTCATATGACGTGATCAGGATTATGAGCCGCTGCGCGCCCCCGGGGGCGCGCATCACGGCGATCGTTGTTGCGGGGTGTCAGTCTGACACCCGGCAACTACAATCTCGGTAAAGAGTCTCGGTCGGAGACTCTTTACCACGTGATCAGCCGTGTCCAATCACGGCTGATCACAGTGTAAATAGGAAGAGCCGGTGATTGGCTTTTCCTCACTCGCGTCTGTCAGACGCGAGTAGAGGAGAGACGATCGGCTACTCCTCTGACAGGGGGGGGTCTGTGCTGATCGCTTATCAGCACAGCCCCCCCGAGGATGCCCACACTGGACCACCAGGGACGCCACCAGACCACCAGGGATGCCCAGCAAAAGGTAATCCTCCCTAGACCACCAGGGATGCCAGTCAGTGCCACAATGGATGCCAATCAGTGCCCATAATGGATGCCAATCAGTGCCCACAATGGGCATCACTGATTCGCATGCATTATTTGGCACTGATTGGCATCCATTAGTACAGTATAACAATACAATGCCTCCCATCAGTGCCCATCCGTGCCGCCTATCAGTGCCCATCCGTGCCGCCTATCAGTGCCCATCCGTGCCCATCTGTGCCACCTATCCATGCCCATCTGTGCCGCCCATCTGTGCCGCCCATCTGTGCCGCCCATCTGTGCCGCCCATCCGTGCCGCCTATCCATGCCCATCTGTGCCGCCCATCTGTGCCGCCCATCCATGCCCATCTGTGCCGCCCATCCATGCCCATCTGTGCCGCCCATCCATGACCATCTGTGCCGCCCATCCATGACCATCTGTGCCGCCCATCCATGACCATCTGTGCCGCCCATCCATGACCATCTGTGCCGCCCATCCATGACCATCTGTGCCGCCCATCCATGACCATCTGTGCCGCCCATCCATGCCCATCTGTGCCGCCCATCCATGCCCATCTGTGCTGCCCATCCATGCCCATCTGTGCCGCCCATCCATGCCCATCTGTGCCGCCCATCAGTGTCGCCCATCAGTGCCACATATCAGTGTCCATCAGTGTAGCCCCATCAGTGC
>NW_027507734.1:92894-185113 GCF_037356315.1 Lithobates pipiens | reverse complement strand
GGTAAGAGGAGACTTTATTGTAAAGGAGAGAGACGGTGTTGAATCATATTGCCATATTGCAACATAGGCAGCAGTCTCGTTTCTACACTGATTGATATTAGCAATGTATGTCTGTGTAGAAGGCTGCATATTGATCGTGGTGGTCAATATAAAGATACAAATGTTCAACACAGTTCAAAATTCAGTCTTGGAATGATCGCCAAAGTAACACACTACAGGAAAATGGCATATACATAAAGTTCATTCTGAACGGGCTCTTACCCCTCCTGTAATAGTGCCGTGATAAGTGCCATTCGGTGTATCTTCTATAGAGGCGATCATGTAGTATGACTGTGAAACCTCTTTGTTGAGTTTTCCACCTCTTGCAGAGATTGAGCTCAGGAATGTTTCCTCCATGTGGTTATCACGCATGGCTTCCTGGGTCAGACATCTGGAATACTGCAGAGAGCGCAGCTACGGTTGCTGGGATGAACCACCCACAGTTGGAACCTGTGAATTGCTGAGTGGAACAATAGAGATTGTTCTGCAGCTCAACTACAGGCAGCGATACTTGAACTCCCAAACCATTCCTTTTCCACCACCCGCTCCTGCAAACGTTAGGAACTGAGCTAAGCGGTCTCACAGCCATACTATATGATCACCTTCATAGAAGACACTCTGAATGGTAGTAACCGCGGCATAATCAGCTGAATACAGGAGGGATAAGAGCCTGTTTAGGGCAAACTTTTTGTATATGCCACTTCTCTATAGTGTGGTACTTTGGGGATCATTTAAAGACTGAAATCTGAACTGTATTGAACGTCTTGTACTCTCATACTGCTCATCACGATTAATATGCAGCCCTCTACACAGATATATATACTGTTAATATCAATCAATGTACAATGGATACTTCTGCCTTTGTAGTGATAGAGCAATGATTCAACACTGTCTACTATTGTCGGAACCTGTGATCTGCTGAGTAGGATAATATAAATTTTTCTCCAGCCTAACTATAGGTAGGGCTGTTATGAACTCCCAAACCATTCTCTTTCCACCACCCTTTGTTGTCATACCAGTATAAGCCTTTTCAAGTGTAAAAAAGGTTTTGTCATATGGACTAATTAAATCATTTAAGGGTGGATTCAACATTGAGGTTTTGCCAAAAGGAGCAGAATAATGTGCAGCGCCATTTTTTATCTACATCTTGGATATAACAACTTCCATGGTAGGGGTAGCGGGGTATTGGGGTTCAGCGGGGTTTTAATGACAACGTTGTCTATTACTGCAGTAATTATTTATTGGTCACTGTGTACCTTGTAGGAACGAGGTCCAACAGTACGGTCGCTGTACCAAATTGGTTGGACTTTTTTCATTAATTTATGTAATTCATCAATAAAGCCTTATCTTTTGTACAATTGCACTACAGGCGATTTAACATGGTTTCCTATGGAACACGTTCTGTAGTGCAAATCACAAAAAGCACTAAAACTGCATAGGTGTGAATCCAGCCTAATTGCTTTCTGTCGACATCCCTTTGTCCACAGAGATGAGCCGGGGCAGTAAATCCTGCCACCAAACTAAACTGTGAGGCGTTTGGCCTCCACCCATGCTGATCATATTTTCTGAACATATTTAGGGCAGTTGCGATCCATATACCTCAGCTGATATAGTGGGAGAGTGGCATTCACTATTGTTTTCCATGTGGAGATCCAGGGTGGCTCAGGTGCCTTCCAGTTAATCAGAATAGTTTTCCTGGCATAGTATGTGCAATAAAATATAAAAAAAATATAAACATCTTGATGTGCGTGTTGGTGGCTATAGTATTGGTCACTCCTAAAAGAAGAATCGGGGGATCAAGTTCGATGGGTATCCTGCTAACCGAACTGATGTCAGCAACCACCGCCTGCCAGAATGTCTGTATTAGTGGGCACTCCAAAACCATGTGTATGTAATTGTCTATTCCCCCTCCACAGCACGGGAAGCGGTCATCAGTAGTGCAATAGATAACTGTGACATATATTCCCTATGGAGAAATTTTACCTGTAAGAAATGATCTTTGGCTGCTATCATAAGGGGGATGTATTGTTGGAGGCTCTCGGACCAATCCTCCTCTGTCAGGCTCGGTATATCTCTTTGCTAAGCAGAGAATGCTCTGCCAGCCCCATTACTACAGGCACAGGTGAGTCTAAAGTATATGGAGGATAGCTTTCCATCTATATTGCATTCTGTGAGAAGTTGTTCAACCGAGTGATCATATGGAAACTGTGCCCTGATCGCATGTCGAAGCTGCATGAACCTGAAACGCATCCATGGAGGAAGCATGAATCTACTTTTTAGTTCACTAAAGGGGAGAAGACGGCCTCCAGGCATTATATAGTTACCCTTTTACATAGTTAGTAAGGTTGAATAAAGACACCAGTCCATCCAGTTCTACAATTGTCCCCATCACTTTACATTGCACACTCACATCAGTCCCTACCCTCAAGGAGCCCACAATCCAAGTTCCCCATTTATATACTAGGGCCAATTTTGGACAGAAGCCATTTAACCTACCTGCATGTCTTCGGAGGGTGGGAGGAAACTAGAGTACCCAGAGGAAACCCACGCAGGCACAGGGAGAACATGCAAACTCCAGGCAGGTAGTGTCGTGGTTGGGATTCGAACTAGCTAACTTTTGACTCCGTGTCTGGCCAATAGTTGCGGGTCGGGGACAGTCCTCAAATGGACCAGCTCTGGGTTACCCCATAAGGGGGTATAGGGAGAATAGGTCCAGGGTCTGCCAGAGATTTTGAAACCCGGCTCCACACTCCTACAGTGGTTTTCATAGAGGTGCTAATGTGTATGTTGTGGCCCTCGGTACACTAAATTGCTGAGTTCTGAATATGATCCTAATATTGCTGCCTCAAGGTTTACTATGGGTTTGGACTGATCATGTGTGAACCATCACCGTACTGAGACCAAGATTGCCGTCTAGTAATATTTCTTGAAGTTGTGTAGTGCTAAACCTCCCTCTGTCAGCGAGAGCTAAAGTGTGGATTTAGCTATTCTGGGAACCGCCCCTTGCCACACAAAATTTCTGATAGCCTGGTCCAATTTATTAAAAAAGGAATTAGGAATACTAACGGGAGTGTGCCTAAACCTGTAGAGGAATTTGGGGAGGAAGGACATCTTTATTAAGTTTATCCTACCCACCGGCGTGAGTGTCAGGCTCTTCCATGTTCCACATTTTTGGACAAATGTTTGTGGAATCGGGCGCACATTAGCTTCCAAGTAGTCTGGCAAGGGTCTTTGGACATATATGCCTAAACATTAGTCAACCCATTGAAGAGGGGTCGGTAAGTTAGGTGGGAGCTATCGATTTTAGAGGGGAAAAACACCAATTTGTCCCAATTAATTCTAATACCCGAGAACCTGCCAAACACTTTGAAGACCTCCAAGGCTTCCACCAGGGAACCATAGGGATCACTGAGATATAAAAGTGTATCTGGGCACGTACATTGAAATTTTGCAATCACCTCTGCCCCCCATTAACAATCGCCTCAGGTTAATATCAGTGACCTTCACTGGCATAAAGCCCGTCTGGTCCCCATGTACAAAGGACGGTATTATTCCATTAAGTCGGTTAGCCAAGATCTTTGTAAGGATCTTGGTGTCAACATTGAGCAAGTAGATGGGTCTATATGTGGAGCAAAGTTTGGGGGCCTTCCCTGGCTTGGGTATAACCACTATAATCGCTCACAACATAGAGGGCGGCAATTGAGGTCTGTAGTATCTTCCATAACGTGGACACCAACGACTCACTATGTGTCTTAAAGAATTTAGCTGGAAGACTGTCCTCCCCCGGGGTCTTGCCCGCCTGCGTAGATGCCACTGCCCTCCAAGTCTCTTTCAGAGTGAATGGTACATCCAGGCTCGATTGGAGCTCTGCGGAGAGCGTGGGAAGTTCAATATTGTCTAGGTAGGAATGGAGTTCAGCCTGGGAGTTCCTGGCTTTAGAGGAATAAAGATTGGCATAATAGGAGGCAAAACATGAGTTGACTTATCCTGGGTCTGTTAGTAGTCTCCCTGAATTGTCTCTGACATTAGCTACCTGAGTGGATATTATCTGTTCCCTGGAGAGCCATGCGAGCATGCCCCCTGTCTTTTCACCCCGCTCAAACACCTTTTTGTGACTTGTATAGCAGTTGTTTTTTGGCAGCTTTGACTCTGAGGGGCTGAACCTCCCTCAGGGCTGCAGAGAGGGCCAATCTGTGGCTCTCTACCCCGGTCACTGCATACTGGGCCTCCAGCCTCTGGGCACAAGTTTCAGCCTGAAACAGAGAAGCCTGGACTTGCAGGCCGAGCCAATAGCACACTGGTACTGTCCCCTGATATGAGTTTTGAAACATTCCCAGCTAGTGGGGGATTTGTTTGGAGGGTGCTTAGAAGACCAGAATGACACGATGGCCGATTCTACCAGTGGCTCTACCCGCTTGTCTGTTACCCAGTACCTGGAGAGTCTCCAGAGGCTTGTAGCCAGAGCCACATTATCCTGTATCTCCAACAAGATGGGGGAGTGGTCCAAGATACCCCAGGAAGGGCAGATACCTCCCTACCCTTGGCCAGGACGGGGCTGCTGACATAGATACGATCAATACGGGACATTGCCATATACGAGTTACATGTGTACCCACGGGTTTAGGGGTGTTTCCACCTCCACACATCAGTAAGGCCCAACACTGAGGCCCAGCGGGAAAGTGGAGAGTCCATTGCTGGCTCTTAAGCCACTTTGTCTAGTCTTGGACAGGGGGCCATGTTGAAGTCCCCAGCCAAAACAACTGCAGCAGCCGGAAACTCACCACTAGCTGTGCTAACTTGGTGAGGAGTCCAACTGTGGCTGGGGGAGGGATATACAAGCCCACCAGTAACATTGGGAGGCCGTCTACTGTTGCATGTATCATCGTGTAATGTGCCTCGGGGTCCAGCTTCCGGTCTAGCAGAACAAAAGGCAGGGATTTGCGTATGAGAATCCTGACTCCTCGGGCACGGAAAGTGTATGTGGAGTGGTAATAATGCCCCACCCATGGCTTCTTGAGGCCGAGGACTCTGCCCCATACCAAATGCGCCTCCTGGAGTATGAAAAAAAAAAAATATATATATATAATTTGAAAATTAGGGCCCTTTTCATTTGGAAGTTCATCCCTCTGACATTCCACGATATTAGTGTCAATAGTGCCATGGCAGAGAGATGAGACATAATAGAGGGAGTCCACCCCTCTCATCTCCAGGGAGGGGCAAGGCCATCCAAAAGAATTGGACCATACCCGCATTCTCACCTGCAAGTCCCGCTTATCACAAAAATCATACATTCCTTCAGAAATCAACTTAACAACTAAAATAAGAAACCAAATGAACCACTTGCCTACGAGGCACAAAAACCCCCTTCCTGCCCAAGCCATTTTTCAGCTTTCCGTGCTGTCGAATTTTGAATCACAATTGACCAGTCATGCAACGCTGTACCCAAATAACAAAGAGATGAGACATAATAGAGGGAGTCCACCCCTCTCATCTGAGCCTCCAGGGAGGGGCAAGGCCACCCAAACGAATTGGACCATACCCGCATTCTCACCTGCAAGTCACGCTTATCACAAAAATCATACATTCTTTCAGAAATCAACTTAACAACTAACCTGTTTCCCCTAAAGTAAGACATCCTCCGAAAGTAAGACCTCCCACCAGGTTTCCCTCTCGCAGAAATATAAGGCATCCCCCGATAATAAGGCATCCCCCGATAATAAGACATCCCCCGATAAAAAGGCCCCTAAAGCTACCATAAGGCGCCTGACTCTTCTGGACCATAGCGGTGGGCGCTGCCACGTAGCTCACTGATTGGCCACAGCTCAGCCGGAGCTGTTCAGGCAGGTAGGTGCGAGGTCTCTTTAAATCAGTGAGCTGCGGCTGGCTCTCTGAATGACGAGTGACGTCACCCGTCATCAGAGAGCCCGTCCTGCCGCCAGCACAAGCTGTCACCTTCTGCCGCCTGCTACTTGCTCTGCCCTGACGGAGTCTGGCTGACTCACAATTAGACAGTGAGTCGCGCTGGGCAGGAGTCGGGCACATTGTGTGGAATCTGGCCTCCACAGACACACAGGGGTGACTGAGGTGGGGGGATGTCTGATAAAGGGTGGGGGATGTCTGGTGAAGATGGGGGGGAGACTAAATAATCCACTGGCACATAGGTGGGTGGAGGGGGACTCACTTAAAATGACACAGGGTGGATTTGAGGGGGGGGATCAAAATGGCACAAGAGGATCAGAAGGGGGCAGAATCAATAAATGTGTACCCTATTCATCTTCATGGAAAAATAAGACATCCCCTGAAAATAAGACCTAGCACATCTTTGGGAGCAAAAATTAATATAAGACACTGTCCTATTTTCGGGGAAACAGGGTAAAACAAGAAACCAAATTAACCACTTGCCTATGAGGCACAAAAACCCCCTTCCTGCCCAAGCCATTTTTCATCTTACCGCACTGTCACATTTTGAATCACAATTGCACAGTCATGCAACGCTGTACCCAAATAACATTTCTTATTATTTTTTCCTCACAAATAGAGCTTTCTTTTGGTGGTATTTGATCACCTCTGTGGTTTTTATTTCTTGCGCTATAAACAGAAGAAGGACAAGTTTGAAAAAAACACAATTTTTTTACTTTTTGCTATAAATATCCAATTTTTTTTTTTAAACATTTTTTTTTCCTTAATTTAGGCCGATACGTATTCCTCTACATATTTTGGTTAAAAAAATGCAATAAGTGTATATTGATTGGTTTGTGCAAAAGTTATAGTGTTTACAAAATAGGGGATAGATTTATAGCATTTTTTTTACTAGTAATGGTGGCGATCTTCATCGTGACTGTGATATTGCGGCGGACATATCGGACTTTTTTTTTTTAATTTTTTGGACCATTCACATTTATACAGCGATCCGTACTATAAAAATGGATTGATTACTATATAAATGTGTCTGGCAGGGAAGGGGTTAATACTAGGCACTAGGAGGTGATCAAGGGGTTAATATGTTCCCTATGGGAGTGATTCTAACTGTGGAGGAGGGGACTGACTGGGGGAGGTGACCGATCGGTGTCCATATGTACAAGGGACACACCATCGGTCTCGTCTCCTCTCACAGCACGTGGATCTGTGTGTTTATACACACAGATCCATGGTCCTGTTCAGTTACTGGGCAATTGCAGGTGCCCGGCGGACATTGTGGCCGCCGGGCACGCACATCGGGTCCCTAGCGACGCGGCGGGTGCCCCCCCAGTGGCGCGCAAAGGAAATCACGTCATATGATGGTGGCCCAGAACAACAGCTGCTTCTTCCTGCTGTCATATGACAGTGGATGGGCGGGAAGTAGTTAACATTAACACGTGAACCCCAACCCACCCTATGCAACCGCCCAAACTGTGATGCATTTGGATCCCTGAATTAAACATGGTTACCAACCACTTAGGGTCATTAACAACAGACAAGTAGGCAATTTTTTTCCCCAGGCCCAAGGCACTGAGGTACAATTCAGAGATGCCACCAATGGGGAAGGGGGTATGGATGTGGGATCACCCGGCCGAAGTAGTGGGCTCTCCTCGAGCCAGGATGGAAGGTGTTCCTGTTCGGGTATAAGTTTGGGTGGGCTGCAGGGAGACTGCACTCTTGTTGTGAGGAGAGCCAACAGCCGGGCGATGGCTTGGGATGCAATAGGGATGTATCCCCCACATTTCTTCTAATGTAGAAGTATCCGCCGTGCAGGCCACATGAAGGGGGAGCATCATGGGCAGGGGATTGAGAAGGAATGTCTGGCAGAATGGTAGCAGTGGGGAGGTCCAATAACCCCAGTGGTTTACATCATACAGAAGGTCCCGCAGGGCTAGGCAGCAGAGTGTTTGACCATCCTGGGGCCCCTGGCCTCCCCCCTTCCTGTATTAGCCACCCCACATTCACAGTTTAGGAGGGGCATATTAGGCAGGTCCAACATGTCGGACATCCCATCCCAGGGCAGAATGAAGGGAAGGGAGAAAAGAAACCCAGTTCGCAAGTACATAGAGTCGGGAAGCAGGTGATCACATATGGTGCAGGGTATTTACCCATTGTGCAGCCTCCTCAGGTGAAGTAAAGAAGCGGGTCGACTCACCGTCCACCACTCTCAGGCAGGCAGAGAAAAGCATAATGTACTTTATGTTCCATGGCTGCAGAGCTCGGCACCTAGACATCTGTCCTGGTCACCATTTTGGTCATTCCCCCATTATTTGTTTACATATCAGAAAATACAGCTCAGTACACTGTCCATACATGTCAGTAAATGCCTGAGAATTTGAATGTGTGAGGAGCAATGCTTCATGGGACATGTAGTCATGGGGAAGAGAAGGAAGCAAGTGATTCTAAAGGCAGATGTTTGTTTTTTGTCTTCCTGTAGGGGAACGCTATACTATTCTTTGTGGCTTCCTATAGTGGAACTCTATACTATACTTTGTGGCTTCCTATAGGGGAACTCTTTACTATACTTTGTGGCTTCCTATAGGGAAACTCTATACTATACTTTGTGGCTTCCTATACGGAAACTCTATACTATACTTTGCGGCTTCCTACAGGAGAACTCTATACTATACTTTGTAGCTTCCTATAGGGGAACTATGAAGGCAGGAGGAGCCAGAAGTTCCAGGGATTCAGAAGAGGAGAATCAGGGGTGCTCTGTGCAAAACTATTATACGGAGGAGGTAAGTAGGGGTGCACCGAATGGAAATGTTGGTGCTGAAAGCAAAAATGAAGGGTGCACTAGGCCAAAACCGATACCAAAAAGATAGTTTTAAAAAAAATATTATATACAACCACCATTTTATATATAACCATCTCTTGTATCATGTCCCCAGTCTCTAACCATCTCTTGTAACATGTCCTCAGTTTCTAACCATCTCTTGTATCATGTCCTCAGTTTCTAACCATCTCTTGTATCATGTTCTCAGTCTCAAACCATCTCCTGTATCATGTCCTCAGTCTCAAACCATCTACTGTATCATGTCCTCAGTCTCTAACCATCTCCTGTATCATGTCTTCAGTCTATAACCATCTCTTGTATCATGTCTGCAATCTCTTACTTAAACACACTCCTATAGTATTAGAAAAATTTCCATTTGGTGCACCTCTAGAAGATATGATATAGGATATGGCCAGAGACTTCAGACATAGTACAGGAGATGGTCAGAGACTGTAGACATGATGCAAGAGATCAATGCAACCTCTCCAGTGCCCGTCAGATGCAGCTTCACCAGTGCCCATCATGCAGCCTGCCGGTGCGATCTCCATGTGTCACGGAGCTGTAACAATGTTCCACTCCTGTGATCACGTCCCAGATTCAATGCCCCACTATTGGATCAGTGTGCCGTCTATCACAGGAGGCAGGACATTGTTACTGAGACCCGGACAATTCAGCTTCTTGACACACAGAGACCGCCGCTCCGTGGGAGTGAGGAGAAGAGGGAGGCGAGGAGAAGGGAGGGGAGGACTGGGGCATGCCAGGATGACACCCCTACAATGGGTGGCCCCATTTTACGCTTCATTTTCGGCAATGTGCTGAAGACACAATTTTTTGCAGTTTTTTTGCGGCCGCCAAAATTTCTGTGCATCCCTAGAGGTAAGTATGACAAGTGTGTTTAGAAAAGAAATCCAACGTTTACAATGACTTTAAGGTCTCTGTGCAGGGAAGATCAGCATCTGACCCTAGAGAAGGTGGAGGCTGATAGACTGGAGGTGATAGAACCTCCATGTATCTTCATGTGTGACGCCCAGGTAAAATCCCCATATATCCTACTTCTGGTTGTATTTATTATTATTAATATATATATATATATATATATATATATATATATATATATATATATATATATATATATATATATATATATATATATGATATATTACTCACTATTTCACAGTATAAATGAATCCCTTATAGTAGGGATTATCTGCTGTTTTTGTAACATAAAGCAATATTTTTTATCCCCACCATAACAGATCATTAAAGAAAAATCATGCGGCTGCTACTAAATGTCCTATGCTGGCCATACATGGATCGATTTTTGGATGAGAATATTCACACAAATATTTATATGAAAAATGATTTGTACATTTGATGAATGGACGAGTGTAGCTTGAAAATTCCTCTTGCTTTTAACATTCAATTATAAAATTAATGTAATGTCTGAGCAAAAACCACATACACGATGTGAAAATTAGTTTGATTGTAAAAAGTTTTTTGTTCTGCGCCTTTGAATTTTCCCATCACTGTGTTGGAAAATGAACACCGATTTGACCCCACTAATGGTTAGAAAATTGTATGAATTATTTTTCAAAGAAAAATTTGTTTGTGTACAACCAGCATAAGTGACATCAGGTGCAGGGAGCTTGTACCTACCTACCTGTCTATGACAAGGGAGTCAGTCTGTCATCCATCATATCATTATATTACACTCCTGTCTGATCATCTGCAAAACAGCGTTTTACCTCTTTTTTACATTTTAATAATGATGATCTCTGATTCTGACATGTAGCAGATTCTACCTCTAATAATACACCTGTCTGTTATTCTGAGTGTATTAACTATCCAACTATATATCTGGATATTTTTATTTACCACTGTATATAGATATTCAAGAATATTAACAAAATTATATACCAACCTTTTTTGAAGTTTTTATCCCATTAGTTGAAACAATAATCGGCCAACTAATCAATTATGAAAAAAATCATTAGTTGCTGCCCTACAGAGGACCCATTTACTAGTTACTTTGAGGGGGAATTGTAAGATCCTCAGAGACAAAGCTGCCTGATGTGGATGGAGTCCTGGTTTAGGAGAACCAATCTGCTTATGTCTAGTAATAATCTTTTTATTTCTATTCTAGTAGATGGACGGGAGATGAGGAAAACCTCAGAGGATTGTCTCACTTTGTCTCCAGACTGTACCGTAGAAGATGAGGACATCGCACAGCATAGTCCAGGAGAAAACCCGGTTACCTCAAATGTCCATCCGGCACCACACAGTGTAGATGGACCATTGTATTTCTCTTATCCTGAGGAACCTCAGCCTGTGAGGGATGGTGCCATCCTTCCAACAGAGAAGAGGCTTTCCTGTACTGAGTGTGGGAAGTGTTTCCGTTCTATACCCAAACTTCATAGGCATAAAAGATCACATACTGGAGAGAAGCCGTATTCCTGTCCTGAGTGCAGGAAGTGTTTCGGTTTTAAATCTAAGCTTAATGAGCATATAAGATCACACACAGGAGAGAAGCCGTATTCCTGTCCTGAATGCGGGAAATGTTTTTCACAGAAGGTCAGTCTTTACACACATCAGAGATCTCACACGGGGGAGAAGCCGTATTCCTGTTCTGAGTGCAGGAAATGTTTTTCACTGAAGTCCAGTCTTTATACACATCAGAGATCTCACACGGGGGAGAAGCCGTATTCCTGTCCTGAGTGTGGCAAATATTTTTCAGATAGGTCCACACTTTACAAACATCAGAGATCTCACACAGGGGAGAAGCCGTATTCCTGTCCTGTGTGCAGAAAATGTTTTTCAGACAAGTCCCATCTTAACACACATCAAAGATCTCACACAGAGGAGAAGCCGTATTCCTGTTCTGAGTGCGGCAAATGTTTTTCAATAAAGTCCAGTCTTTCCACACATCAGAGATCTCACACGGGGGAAAAGCCGTATTCCTGTTCTGATTGTGGGAAATGCTTTTCACAGAAGTCCAGTCTTTCCACACATCAAAGATCTCACACAGGGGAGAAGCCATATTCCTGTCCTGAGTGCGGGAAATGCTTTTCACAGAAGTCCAGTCTTTCCACACATCAGAGATCTCACAAGGGGAGAAGGCATATTCCTGTCCTGAGTGAGGGAATTGTTCCTCACTGAAGTCCTGTCTTCCTGAACATCAGGGACCCAACACAACCCTTAAGGTGTATTAGTGCCTTGAGTATTGGACATGGCTTCTATATGAATTTTATAGAATTAAGTGGTAATAGGGAATCAAAAATAAAACACCACATCCCAATTTTGAAATTAGAAAGAAAATGAGCTAGAGGTCACAAACCTTGGGACTTTAAAGCTGTTATATATTAGCAATGTAGACACACTAGTCATAGCATCATATTAAATTAATGAATTTAATTACAAAAAGTTAAAAAAAAGGAGACAATTTTGTATTTCAAAATCTGTTGTTACACTTGAGCGTATAGACATAGACAATACCACTTTCTCAACATGTTTCGCTCGACAGAGCTTCCTCAGGAGATATTTTGTATGGTGACTATTAAACTATAAATAACAAAAGATTTTATAAGTACTCCTGCATAATCATATATAAATAAACAAAATATATAACAAAATAGCATCAGAAGATTATATCAATTATAAGGCATAGAAAATAGTAATTTCATCAATATGGAGGGTTGCTACAAATAAACAATAATAATAAAAACAAAACAATGAACCTTACCAAAGCTACTTCATTTGAGGTTGAAATAGAAATTTCCTGTGAGCATAAAAAACACCAAGTTTCTTCGCACTGATCCCCAGTCAAGGTGTGCAGATAAGGACAAGATTTCATTTAGAATTTTTTTCTATTTGGAAAAAATAACACAGAATATTGAGGACAGTTTAAATATAAGTAGGGGGTACATAAAGCGTTTAGGGTATCTAAGGTGAAGAACACCCAAAAAAGATACCTTTAAGAAGTCAAAATGATTGAATCTATTTTATACTGATGCATCACACCCATACTGGTGATACATCTTACTTTGAATGGGATAAGGTAAATAATGCTGTGATGAATAGCAGATCAGGTGCACTGTCTAACTTACCTCAAATATAAGAAAATGAGTGTCAAAGACAGACCAATCTTGATGCTCCACAGATCTAACAAAATAGAAAGAAATTGAAAAAAAGGACCATAATTAATGGGGGTTGTCCATTTAAGATGGCTGAGTGCCATCCAGCAAGGTAGAAGTTCCCTAAGGGTAATCTTACTGTTACAGAGTCAAGATTGCATTTGGAGAGTGACAGGCAGCAATATTACTCTCTGCCTGCTCCTTGGTATTAAGGACAGAGACTGATGGGGAATATCCCCGTTTTATTGCCTTAACCGAGCGCGGCAATGTCTGACGTCATCGCTGCGTTGCGGACGTTAAGAAGAGTGCCAGCGTGCATGCAGCGAAATGGAAATGGTGGCACGAATAGATGATGCTCATTGCGGCAGTCTATGGCGGCCATTTTAGAAAATATTTTGCCTTACTCAGGTGGAAAAACAGGACCAAGCTCGTGAGTGGTGCCAGAGGGCAAACACTGGATAAATCTGGCATGACAAAGAAGGAATGATGTAAAAATATATGCACTCGGGATCTAGGTAAATGGCAGACAAACTGCTCAATTAAGGTATATAACAGTGCTGACCACAAAGGTCAAATACAAATACCTTTATAGATAAACAAAATTTAATTAACAATGCTCTGGGAAGTTCATTGAGCAAACCCTGTTCACAAATAATATCGGTATATATACAAACATTGCAGTGCAATTTTATGGCATAATAATGCAATAAAACATTAAATATAATGCCTTGAAAAATATATAACTTATTTAAATGATATATTTAAAATAAAATATTTAAAAAAAGGAAAGGAAAGAAAAGAAAGGGGAACTTATTCTACAAAAGTGGCTTGAAGCTTACAGCGTCATTTAGACCAGGATATTTAAGAGCACATAAGTAAAATCTTATCATAATCTCCCCCTCTTTCATTGGGGGGACATGTTCCGGCGCAAAAAATTGCATTTTGGTGTTGTCAAATTGATGGCAGAAGCCTAGATGGCGACTAATAGGCGTCTCCATCTTTTTCTTTACTACTAGGGAAACATGGTCCCTAATGCGGTGGAAAAAGGGGCGTTTGGTCTTTCCCACTTAAAATGCATTACACTCACATGCATTTTAAGTGGGAAAGACCAAACGCCCCCAATGGACTGACATGTAGCCAAAAATTTGGGGGGAATACATGCGTCCATTGGGGAGGATAACATCCCTCAATGCATGAATGTACCTACAGTATCCACATTTATGACATTGTTTGGTTCCTTTGTTACTACCAGTATTTATGGTAGAGGGGGCATAATGACTGTGCACTATACTATCCCTGATTGATCGCAATATTTTATATGTGATCTCCGGGTAGTCCTTCAAATGTTTAGAAACAGTTGTATCCCCATTACGAGGTACCAGTGTTTTTGTATTAGGTCACATACTTGTTTGTGCTGTCCAGAGAACCTAGTAATCATCCTTAACTCAGTGCTGGATTTCTGGATTTTTTTACCATGTATCAAATTAGATTGATCCTCTTACAGAGGCCTTTTTTAAACATTTGTTGCTGTAGCCACGTATTTGTAAGTGATTCATATATTCGGTTCCGTCAATGTGTCCCTCATCCCACAATTCCATCCATTCTTCCAGGGCTTTGATGTCATTAATTGTGTGTGAATTGAGTCCTTAGGTTTGTCATACAAAATATAAAGTATTAGTTGTTATGAGAACAAATTGAGATCTTTGATTAGTTCAAAAAGATAAATTTTCTGTGTCGGACAGAAGGTCACGCCTAATTCCAAGATGGAAATTTGATCAATCGTGAGAGGGATAGACAACAAATTTATTACTTCAAACCTTTGGGCTGTTTCTGATGTAGCGACTCCGCACTCTGCGTCTTCTTTGGGTCGTGCACCGGCTGTGAAAAAATGAGAGCCAGACGAAAATCTGACTGGGAAATTATATCATTACTATTACTTGCCTGAGAAAGTAAAGATAGAACAGGTGATGAATTAATCATACTAGTGCTTGTGATGGATTCAGGGTGACCCAGTGCTTTAGTGACAACATTGGTTTTAGCTGTGGTTGCTCTAGTGTTTATGGGTGCTCGAGTAGTGTTCGGGAAACGTTTAGATGAACCCAACTATGTATTTCGATTACCATTGGTGCGTTCGGATGGTTCTGGCTTCTTTTGACTAATAGTCAGATCAGGTGCCTGTGAAGAGAGAGATGAAGCAGGAGAGGTTTCAGAGTCATTAGGTTCAAAGCAATTTTCTTTTGGAGTATGCCCATTTATATTGCACCTCCTGTTTTTGGTTTGAGCCCGATTGTAGACCTGATAATTGTCGTAGGATAACTTATCTCTTAGGAATTTATTTTCTTTTGTTTTAAGTATTTCTGAAACATAGGTTTCAAGATTTTCTTTCAATGTGCTCTCTTGGGCAGGACAAAGTTTATCAGATCGTTTCCTTTGTACAACTGTTCAATCTCATTGTCCAGAGAAGTTAATTCAGTACTAAAATGGCAACAAAGTAATTCCATCATATTGGTAGAGCATGTCTGAAGATTCTCTTCCCAATTGGCTTTAAATTCTTGTTCTAATTTTGTTAATAGTGGGGAAGATTTGAATTCTTAAGTCCCAAGGGGCAATTTTATCATCTATACATTTGGAGAAGTATGATTTGTTCCAGTAAATTCAGGATTTTTTTATCTAGCATTCTGTGGAGTTTGAGGAAGAAAAGGTCCATAGAGATACCACCTCCTACCACATTTTGGGACCTGTGGATTTGGTCCATAAGACCCTCAAGGTGTTGCCACAATAGTTAGACATAGTAAGAAAAGAAAACAAAAAAAATCTTATTCTAAATAATTAATATGTAAATAGAATGCACTTTCATGATATATAATAATCTATGATTAAATAATTACTATAAATTTGACACATCCTCAATTTCCGTAAAGTGATAGGTGGGTAACACCTGTTTAACCACTAGGCGTCCGCGCTATAGCTGAAAGACGGCTGCAGCGCGGACGCGAATTGCCGGGAGGCCATCCCCGGATGTCCTCCATTTTAGTTCCACGTTGCACGCTCCAGCGAGCATGCATCGGGGAAGTTCTATGCTGGCCATGTCCCTTGGACACAGCCAGTCACAGATCGCTGTAAATGGCCAATCACAGCGACCGTTTACAGTGGCATTGGTGTGTCCAATGAGAGATGATCTCATATGCAAACATATGAGATCATCTCTCATCACCGACTCTCCCTGCTCACACAGAGACAGCGTGTGAGGAGGGAGAGATGAACAGTTGCAGCGGCTGTGAGTAGAAAAAAAAAACACAGAAAATAAAGTGCCCACAATGTCACTGCCATCTGTCCCCACTGCCATCTGTCCCCAGTGCCACCTGTCAGTGCCATTTGTCCCCAGGCCACCTGTCAGTGCCATTTGTCCCCAGTGCCATCTGTCCTCAGTGCCACCTGTCAGTGCCATCTGTCCTCAGTGCCACGTATAAGTGCCATCTGTCATCAGTGCCACATCAGTACCACGTGTCATCAGTGCCACATAGTGCCATCTGTCATCAGTGCCATATCAGCGTCATGTGTCATCAGTGCCACATATTAGTGCCACATATTAGTGCCATCTGTCATCAGTGCCATGGGTCAGTGTCACGTGCCATCTATTATCAGTGACACGTGTCATCAATGCCACATATCAGTGCCATCTGTCATCAGTGCCGCGTATTATTGCCGTCTGTCATCAGTGCCACATGTCATCAGTGTCACGTATTAGTACCATCTGTCATCAGTGCCACATATTAGTGGCATCTCTCATCAGTGTCACGTGTCATCAGTGCCACGTATCCGTGCCATCTGTCATCAGTGCCATGTGAGTGTCACGTGTCATTATTCTGGTGCTCCAGGGCCTTTAAAAGTGTAATAGGTAGTCAACAAGTTAGATGTGTAATTTATGCTCCTAGAACACCTGATGGCGCTCCCTGCATGTTGGGCCTTTCTGAGTGGCTAGGCTGTGGAAAAGTCCCACACATGTGGTATCGTAATACTCAGGAGGAGTAGCAGAATTTATTTTGGGGTGTCATTTGTGGTATGCACATGCCATGTGAGAGAAATAACCTATTACAATGAAAATTTTGTGAAAAAAAAATCTTAATTTTGCAAAGAATTTTGGGAAAAAATGACAACATCAAAAAGCTCACCATGCATCTTACTAAATACCTTGGAATGTCTAGTTTCAAAAAAGGGGTTATTTGGGGGGTATTTGTACTTTCCTGCCTTGTTTGGGTCCCAAGAAATGAGATCGGTCACCAGTACATCAGATGTGATCAATTTTGTATGATTTGCACTACAGCTTGTAGACTCTCTAACTTTCACAAAGACCAAATAATATCCACTAATTTGGGTTATTTTTACCAAAGATATGTAGCCGTATAAATTGTGGCCAAAAATGCGTTTTTTATACCACCAAAAGAAAGCTCTATTGGTGGGAAAAAAAGGACAAAAGTATTTGGGTACAGTATTACATGACTGAGTAATTGTCATTCAAAATGTGAGAGCACTGAAAGCTGAAAATTGGTCTGGTCACGAGGGGGGTTTAAGTGGCCAGTTGTCAAGTGGTTAATCTTATAGAATTAAGTCGTAAAAAGGAGTCAAAAATAAAACACCACATCACAATTTTGAAATTAGAAAGATTATTTATTTAATATTTTATTTTTTATTTTTCTCCTCGCTTCTTCTTTTCTTCTCCCCTTTTCTCTTTGTCTTTTGCATTTTCCTTTTCTTTTTCTCTTGCTGTCTTTTTATTCCTTTTCCGTCCACTTTGTCTTCCTTCTAGGTTTACATTCCCTCATGCCTTTCTGCCCCCCCTTTTCTTCCTTTACTATCACAACTCAGTGGTCTCATTTCTTTTCTCCTTTCTTTTCTTCCACTGTTTATTCCCTTCTCGTTTCTCACTCACTGTCGCTGCCTTTTGTTTCCATCACTCGTTTATCTACACTACGCTGCTTGCTCTTCTCATTTTCACTTCTTTTCCCCGGCCCTCCTCCCCTGATTGGTCACCTCTGGTGTTGTGGGCGGGGTCTGCCAACATCATTCGTTTCCATGACATCGGCGACCCAAACATAACCGCGTGTATAGCTTCTCAGCTGCCGCCGACACAATGCGCGTGCGTGATCGGTGGTAGCTGCTGTAACCTCTGACTCGGCATGGCACTGTAGCGTCCTGGGCTGCTATAGTAACCACCGCCGCATTGTGCAAGCGCGGTTCATGTCCATTATGCCGCGATCTGTCTCACAACCTCTTCTCCCACTGACCACAGTGTATCCTGATCTTACTCCACAGCTGGTCTGTCCCCACAGTAACACTACTGAAAAGGTACTTCGTGGCACTTACAGCATGTCATTACATTAACCCTTACTTTGGTTATATAGTCTTTTTGTGATTTTTGTGCTCATACATGAATATTTAACAGTTTTGGCGGGTATTTGTGACATCATATCATTCGGATGGGTGGGAGGAGCTTGGTTTCTTCTACTTTTTGCTCTTTTTTCCTTTTTCTGATTGGTTGATGGCTTTTTGAATAGTTTTCACCGTCACCCCGCACATATCACATGCCTGACGAAGGGGCCCTGCACAGCTCCGAAACGTTGCGCTATCCTTGTGTTGTGATCATGCAATAAATCACTCATTTGGATGTTATTTGTGTCGTTCCATGGTGTGCTGACAAATATCTTCACCGTGACTTGAACCAGTATCCAGCTGGTTGTTGCTACAGCACCCAAATCTGAGAGAGCATCCAGGAAGGTGTGCGATGGGAATATGAAGTACACTACAGCTGGCACAGTTTGGAGTACCGAGCACTTTACACACCTTATCAACTTTTCGTTGATTGGTGGATTTGTCTTTAGCAAAATAAGTTCATTGAAGTAGGTGCAAAGTGGAAGCAGTGGATCTGCAGGGAACAGCATCTTGAGCACAAAGCACTTTATGTTGTATATGAAGTTGCACATGGATCAGTTTTCTTAATTTATTGATAAACACCATAAGATCAATGAAGTAGGTGTAAAGTGGAAGCAGTAGATCTGCAGAGAATATTATTTGAGCCCCTAGAATGTCTCCACATATTTTAGTGTATTTGTGATGATTTATGTGCACACACAATAGGACAGCGCTGTGACACATAACACTCTTCTAGTTGATAAAGGGAATACTTACCTTTGTTACAGCAGCAGTCCGGTATAAGTTATTTCTGTAGGTATTTGAGTTGTTACACATAGCGCGGGTTTTATTCTATTTATATTGGTGACATAATTGCCCAAATCTGGTGATCAGGAGCCATTTCCACCCTTTACTCTCGGCTGGGGCTCTTTGTATCCATATAACAGATGTTCTACATGACTAAATCTGACATCAATTTTACTGCAAAATCAAAGGGGCCAAAATGTCTCCCCCCCCCCGAGCAGTAATATATTTCTTTCCCCCTTGGTGGGAGTGGAGATGACCCATCTATAGGGATATACAGTACATACGCACACAGCACAAGGCCGTGTTCACACTACCAGACGTTTCTGCAGTTCCTCTGATCTCCACAAGGTGGTGATCTCACTTCTACCCAGACAGGAAGTCTCTATGGAAGACAGGAAGTGATGTCAGCTACAGAGAGAACAAAGAACATTCCATTAGGAAGGACGTAGAGAGGATACGTTGCTGGATTTGGTGGCAGAGGAGGTAATATGTAGATTAACCCCTTCAGGGGGATCATTCAATGATTAATATATCTTCCTTCCAAAGCTGGCCATACATGGTTCAGTTTTATCGTTCATCCAGCGTGATGAGAGGAAAAAACTGAAGTGACTCCCCCATGCACACATTGGAGGGGGATGGGGGAATCCTCCCCCCTGCACTATTGTATTCTGACAATGGGGGGCGCTCCTCCGCTCTCAGAATACACAGATCAGTGATGAAGCTATTGGCTGCAGCCGCTGATGGAGTGACTTTTATCCGGCAGTGACCACACATGGATGGAAATGTGACCGATCCCTGCTGAACCAGCTGAATTTCCATGTCTCTATGGTCACCATAAGTCAGGGCTGAACAAATCCCAGGTCACCATGGTGACTAGAAATGGTGTCCTGGCCCCTGGGCTCTTGTCAGCCCATTCTCACTGTTGGTCTGAATGATGTTTCTGCCTGAAACCCGGACACATTATTCAGACAGGAATGTGGCTCGGAGCGGGGCCAGGCGGGAAGGGGAGGAGGAGGAGATGATGGCACCCAACCTGTGAAGTCAGGGGTGGACCGGGCAGGACAGCGGCATGAGAGGACTCATCTCACTGAGCTCCCGCTGCCGATCTTTCTTCTTTCTGCGGCCGCATTACTGTCACCATCGGCTCCTGCTCCCTCCCATAGCTGGCTGTGTCCCTGCAGAGCCCTCTGGCAGAACAGAGAGGAAGGAGCGGGACCAAATCTCCAACATGGCGCCACCTCGGCACTGCCACAAAGATCCCCACAAGGTGCTGAGAAACAGGACTACAGAGTCCTTACAGGAGGAACCAGGACAAGCCTGCAAAGCAGCCAGCTAAGAGACCAGCCAGGGAGGGACATGCTGCTTTATGTACACAAGATGTCCTCTCCATTCACTCTGCTCTCACACACTGCTGGGGGAGATGTACAGGACATGCAGGAGGACACAGGGGAGGGGGGATTGTATTACTGTCCTAAATTCTGCACCCTTGTCCTGTATCCTGCACCCCATGTCCTGTGTTTTGCACCCTGAACCCCATGTTTTGCACCCTGCTCTTTGTATCCATATAACAGATGTTCTACATGACTAAATCTGACATCAATTTTACTGCAAAATCAAAGGGGCCAAAATGTCTCCCCCCCCCCCAGCAGTAATATATTTCTATCCCCCTTGGTGGGAGTGGAGATGACCCATCTATAAGGATATACAGTACATACACACACAGCACAAGGACGTGTTCACACTACCAAACGTTTCTGCAGTTCCTCTGATCTCCACAAGGTGGTGATCTCACTTCTACCCAGACAGGAAGTCTCTATGGAAGACAGGAAGTCTCTATGGAATACAGGAAGTGATGTCATGTATACAGGACATTCCATTTGGAAGGACGTAGAGAGGAGACGTTGCTGGATCTGGTGGCAGAGGAGGTAATATGTAGATTAACCCCTTCAGGGGGATCAGTTGATGATGAATATATCTTCCTTCCAAAGCTGGCCATACATGGTTCAGTTTTATCGTTCATCCAGCAGGATGAGAGGAAAAAACGGAAGTGATTCCCCCATCCACACATTGGAGGGGGGTGGGGGAATCCTCCCCGCTGCACTATTGTATTCTGACAATGGGGGCACTCCTCCGCTCTCAGAATACACAGATCAGTGATGAAGCTATTGGCTGCAGCTGCTGATGGAGTGACTTTTATCTGGCAGTGACCACACATGGATGGAAATGTGACCGATCCCTGCTGAACCAGCTGAATTTCCATGTCTCTATGGTCACCATAAGTGAGGGCTGAACAAATCCCAGATCCCCATGGTGTCCTGGCCCCTGGGCTCTTGTCAGCCCATTCTCACTGTTGGTCTGAATAATGTTTCTGCCTGAAACCCGGACACATTATTCAGACAGGAATGTGGTTCGGAGCGGGGCCAGGTGGGAGGGTGAGGGGGGGGAGGAGGAGGAGATGATGGCACACAACCTGTGAAGTCAGGGGTGGACTGGGCAGGACAGAGAGGAAGGAGGGGGACCAAATCTCCAACATAGCACCACCTCGGCACTGCCACAAAGATCCGCACAAGGTGCTGAGAAACAGGACTACAGAGTCCTTACAGGAGTAACCAGGACAAGCCTGCAAAGCAGCCAGCTAAGAGACCAGCCAGGGAGGGACATGCTGCTTTATGTACACAAGATGTCCTCTCCATTCACTCTGCTCTCACACACTGCTGGGGGAGATGTACAGGACATGCAGGAGGACACAGGGGAGGGGGGATTGTATTACTGTCCTACACTCTGCACCCCATGTGCTGTGTTCTGCACCCTTCCCCTGCACCCCATGTTCTGCATTCTGCACTCCATGTCCTGCGTACTGCACCCCATGTCCTCTGAACGCCACCCTGCACCCTATGTCCTGTGTTCTACACCCTGCACCCCATGTTTTGCACCCCCGAATTCCATGTCCTGCGCCCTTTGTCCTGTGTTCTGTACCACATGTCCTGCACACTGTACCCTTTCCCTGCACCCCATGTCCCATACCCTTCTCTGGTACCCTATAACCCATGTCCTGCGTTCTGCACCCAGGTCCCCATGTCCTGTGTTCTGCACCCCATGTCCTGCGCCAATATCCTGCACCCTTCTCTTGTACCCTGTATCTCATGTCCTGCATTCTGCACTCAGCTTCCCATGTCCTGTATTGTGCAACCTGCACCCCATGTCCGGCAGTGATCTACACCCTTCTTCGGTACCCTGCACACCCTGTTCTGCTTTCTGCACACTGTACCCCTGCAGTGACCTACAGTCTTCTCTGGTATCCATCACCCCATGTCCTGTGTTCTGCACCACATGTCATGCATCCAATTCATGCACCCTGTACGCCATGTCCTACATTCTGCACCTCACAGATTTCTCACACATTACTTTCCCAGCCCCGGGTGCTGACAACCCACACTTCTCCCAGCTTTTTCAGCTGGCTCCTAGATTCAAAGCAAACTTGTCAAGCCCCGCCTTAAGCGACTTCCTCCCCCCCTCATCTCCTTCATTATGTAAGTCATGCTGAGATCATCTCTCATTGGCTGAGCAATATTCTCATTTGTCTCTGAGCTCCTTCTTGCTATTCCTTGTCCTGCCTGTTGTTTCCTTGGATTGATTTTCTGTGTAGTGACCCCGGCTTCATCTCTTGGATGCGCTCGTCTGTTGCTTGTCCTGACCTCTATCCTGATTCCTGGATCTCCTCCTCATCTCTCCTCCATATCCTCTTACACAGCTTTTCTCCACACCTGCAGTGATCCTGGGGGGTGGAAACTTGGCACCAGCACTCAGCAAAATCCATCCCCACCATTAGGAGCTCTGGAGAAAATTGGCCGCTATTTATACTCCGTTCCTCCGCACATCAACTTATCACATGAGAGCTTACTTTCACACATTCCTGACAGATTTCTGTATGGTAAAGGTCAAAGTTCACTCTTCAGTTTAGGAGAGGAAGGACACACCCAGGAACAATGATTTGGTTTCCACAGGAGCCTCATATAGAGGATCCCTCAGATCTCCCGATCCAGATGTCCCTCCATCCAGAGTTTATATGTCCTATGACATCACACTGACCTCACAGCTCCTCCTCACAATGTCCCTCCATCCAGAGTCTATATGTCTTATGACATCACACTGACCTCACAGCTCCTCCTCCCAATGTCCCTCCATCCAGAGTTTATATGTCCTATGACATCACACTGACCTCACATCTCCTCCTACCAATGTCCCTCCATCCAGAGTCTATATGTCCTATGACATCACACTGACCTCACAGCTCCTCCTCCCAATGTCCCTCCATCCAGAGTCTATATGTCCTATGACATCACACTGACCTCACAGCTCCTCCTCCCAATGTCCCTCCATCCAGAGTCTATATGTCCTATGACATCACACTGATCTCACAGCTCCTCCTCCCAATGTCCCACTATCTGGCTTTTTTTATGATGCTCTTAGGATGTGGGCGGACCCTTAGCATCCTCACTAGCAAAGTGGGACTGTTGGTCCTGCATTGTATGTAATGACATCAGAATGCCTGCTACAAGCTTTTAACCTGCATAGTGTGGGGGTCCTGTGTGGGAAAATAATACCTTAGTCTGAAGTGGGGCTTTAATAAAATGGAGACCTGAATGGTGAGGTGAGGAGGATTCTGGGAATATCATTTGATTTTTCTATTTGTGTTCAGATCTAGAGTTTTCCTCCTGTGAAGTCTGGAGATCATATGACCATCACATTGCCTCCACCTCCCTCCCTGATAGAATAGAGAAATACAAAGAAGATTCTAGAAGTCACCAGAGAGATGATGGAGGAGAGGTGAGGAGGATTCTGGGAATTGTGGGACATTATCCAGTAACAGACAAGGGATGTGTCTGGATGGTGACTGTATCATTGTGTGTGTCAGGTTCCTATAAGGTGTCAGGATGTCACTGTCTATTTCTCCATGGAGGAGTGGGAGTATTTAGAAGGACACAAGGATCTCTACAAGGACGTCATGATGGACAATCAGCCGCCCCTCACATCACCGGGTAAGAGGAGACTTTATTGTAAAGGAGAGAGCAGTACGGAGGCTCCACCTAGATCCCCCATCATCTGATAAACACATAGAAACAATGTATTCAGTCAGTGTGTGTGTTTCCTACAGATGGATCCAGTAATGGGAACCCACCAGAGAGATGTCCCCGCCCTCTGTATTCCCAGGATTCCACACAGGAAGGTCACACCATCCCCCACCATAATCAGGTAGATGAGGTACAATCACTTATAGTATCATTAGGATCTGTACATTATCTGCATTGTTACCATTGATGTCATTTTTATTATATATTCAGAGTGGAAACCTGAGAGAGTCTAAAGTTGAGATTAAAGAAGAGATAAAAGAGGAGGATGATGAGGATGGGGTGATGGAGGAGTCAGAGTCTCTAAAAGAACACAAAGATCTGTACCAGGACACCATGGTGGAGTCATCCAGCTACAGAAACCCACCAGAGAGATGTCCCCGTCCTCTGTATTCCCGGGATTCCACACAGGAAGGTCACACCATCCCCCACCATCATCAGGTAGATGAGGGACAATTATTGGTAGTTCTGATTTATACACAGCATGATTGTTACAATGAATGTTTTATTATATATTCAGAATGGAAATCTCGGGGATGATAATATTGATGTTAAAGAAGAGTATAAAGGGGAGGATGAAGAGTATGGAGTGATGGAGGAGTTTTCAGAAGGACACAAGGATATGATGGAGCCACCAAATACCAGGAACCCACCAGAGAGATGTCCCCGTCCTCTGCATTCCCGGGATTCCACACAGGAAGATCACACCATCCCCCACTGTTACAAGGTTGGTGGGACGGAGCTTCTAGAACATGGACTCCTAGAGATGATGTGTGGATTTTATATGTGATGTCACAATCATACATCCTATTGTATACAGATGATATTCTCTCTCATTTTCTTGGTTTAGAGTGGAGATCCAATCGATATAGAATTTGAGGTGAAATCAGAAGAAGAAGAGAGGTATGTGAGGGATGATCAGCAGTCTATGGAGGAGGATGGAATAACGGGGACATTTATAGAGGAGGACACTCCTACAGAGATCAGCACAGGTGGGTCATTAACACTAAATACATTCCTCCACCCATACTGCTCACTAGAAATGAGCTTGGTGTTCAAGTCCAACGCATGCTATCTGCCATCTGCAGGAGTTAGTGGGCGACTGGGTGTTGTCTGTGTGCCTACACCACAGTATACACCTGTATCTACCAATTGTTGCTCTTCTCTGATTGAGCCATCTGCAGGAGTTAGTTGGTGTTGTGTGCCTCCAGCACAGCACAGTATACACCTATATCTACCCTTTATTGCTGGTGTTCTATAATAAAGGCATCTGCAGGAGTTAGTGGGTGTTTTGTGCCTCCAGCACAATATACACTACCCAATTGCTGGTTTTCCCATCTCCCTGCAGGCCATTACCATGTCTGGAAGGCCAACAAAGAGAGGCAGACAGGCAGGAGCCAATAAATAAGGGCAAGCAGGCTCTGTGTCTAGAGACAACAGTGCTGGTCGTGGACGCGGTGCATCGTCATCATCAGCACGTGGCCATGAGACACTTGTCCTTATTTTCAGCAGCTGGACGTGTTGAGCCGCATCATGCCGAAGACTTGGTAGAGTGGATGACCAAGCCCTCTTCATCCTCCTCATCCTCTCTCACCCAGGCTCAGGGTACTGGGCAAATTTCCCTGCCCCAGCTGCTGGACCGTAGAAAGAAGTTCACTCCCAGCCATCCACATGCCCAGCGGTTGAATGCTAGCTTGGCTAAATTGCTAGCACTTCAACTGCTGCCTTTTCAGTTGGTAGACTCGGCCCCCTTCCGTGAGTTTGTACAATGTGCGGTTCCTCAGTGGCAGGTCCCCAAACGCCACTTTTTCTCATGGAAGGCGATTCCGGCTCTCTACCGGCATGTGGAAGGCATTGTCCTTGCCTCACTGGACAGGGCAGTCAGCGGTAAGGTGCATAATACCGCTGACTCATGGTCCAGCAGGCATGGACAGGGACGATACCTGTCTTTCACGGCCCATTGGGTCACTCTTCTGGCAGCTGGGAAGAATGCAGGACAAGGTGCAGTAGTGTTGGAGGTTGTTCCGCCACCACGCCTTCAAAATGCTACTATTGGTTGTGACACACCTCTCTCCTCCACCCCCTCCTCTTCTTCTTCCTCCATGGCCTCTTCCAGTGCTCTGTCCTCGGAAACCAGCGGTGCTCCGTAGGCGTTCAAGGGCTTCGCAGGGAAAATGATGCCATGCCGTGCTTGCTCTGGTTTGTTTGGGGGACAGGAGCCACACTGGGGAAGATATTATGGCAGCTCTGCAGGGGCAGGCCGAGAGGTGGTTGACGCCATGCCAGATTAAGCCAGGATTGGTGGTTTGCGACAATGGCACCAACCTCGTCTCCACCCTCCGACAGGGACAACTGACCCATTTTCCCTGTGTGGCTCACGTCCTTAACCTGGTGGTGCAGCGGTTCTTGGGCAGGTACCTGGGCTTACAGGATGTCCTGAAGCAGGCCAGGAAAGTCTGTGTGCATTTTCGCCGATCATTTACTGCCTGTGCTCGGCTGGCTGAGCTCCAAAAGCAGTTGAACCTGCCCAAGAACCGCCTTATATGTGACATGCCCACCAGGTGTAACTCAACGTTGGCCATGCTGCAGCAGCTGCACTTGCAGCAGAGGACCATCAATGAGTACCTGTGCGACTACGGCACCAGGACAGGGTCAGGGAAGCTCGGTTTTTTCTCACCACGCCAGTGGGGCATGATCAGGGATGCATCCACTGTCCTGTCACCATTTGAGGAAGCCACAAGGATGGTGAGCAGTGACAGTGCATGCATCAGTGACACTGTACCTCTTGTCCACCTCTTGGAGCATACGCTGTGGAATAATGGACAGGGGCACTTGAGGCAGGAAGAGGAGGACTTCCTTGCCTCTCAAGGCCCCCTTTATCCAGACAGTGTTCTTGCTGTCCCTCCTATCACACAGGAAGAGGAGAAGGAGGATGATTGTGTCAGCATGGAGGTGGAGCCTGGCACTCAGCAACAGCAGTCTTTTAGGGATGATTTACAGTCCCAAAAAACCCGTGGACTTGTACATGGCTGGGAGGATGTAGCTGCGGATCATGTTGTCCTTAGTGACCCAGCGGACTCCGGACCGAATGCCTCAGCTAACTTACGCTGCATGGCCTCCCTGATCCTGCAAAGCCTGCGGAAGGATCCTCATATTCTTCGGATCAAGGAGAGGGACCATTACTGGCTGGCCACTCTCCTTGATCCACGGTACAAGGGTAAGGTTGCTGACCTTATCTTGCCGTCGCAGAGGATGAGACATCTCTGGGAGGCTTTGCAGAAAGGTCTGTGCAACACGTTCCCAGAGACTGGGAGGTTACAAACTCCTGGTCCTGGACAACGTGTTGCTGAGGCATCGGTCAGAAGGAGCAACCCCAAGGTATGATCGTTTCCAGCAACCATTGCCAGCGTCTGATTTACATGGTTCAGGAATACCTAGGGGCAAGATCAGACTTGGACACCTTTCCCACCGAAAATCCTCTGGCTTACTGGGTCTTGAGGATGGATCACTGGCCAGAGCTTGCACAGTATGCAATTGAGCTACTGGCCTGTCTTGCATCCAGCGTTCTTTCGGAACGCACCTTCAGTCCTGTGGTGGCTTTGTAACCTATCACAGGGTGCGCCTGTCCACCGACTCGGTTGATCGACTGACCTTCATAAAGATGAATCAGTCTTGGATCACCACCAGCTACCAAGCACGTGAAGCTGATGTAACCAAATCATTTTTTTTTAAATATCACATCCCTTCAAGACTGCCTCTGCTAATGCTGAGTGACTGTCCTGTTATGTTGACTGTCTATCCTCTTCCTCCTCCGCTGATATCTTGGAAGAACATTTTTGGTTCTGGGTGATGCCACCAGCCCAATTTTTCAGCCCCTGTTTAACAGGGGCGTTTAATGACAATTTTTGATGCAGTGCTTTGCAGCAGGGCTCATTCCTGCACTACAAATAGAGTATATGGGAGAGGTTGCAGTGTTGTGGCACCAGCACCTAAGGCCCGATTTTTCAGCCCCTGTTTAACAGGGGCATGTAATACAATTTTTGATGCAATGCTTTGCAGCAGGGCTCATTCCTGCACTACAACTAGAGTATCTGGGAGAGGTTGCAGTGTTGTGGTACCAGCAAGCAGTGCCTAAGGCCCAATTTTTCAGCCCCTGTTTAACAGGGGTATGTAATTACAATTCTTGATATAATATTTCACAGCAGGGCCTGTTCCTGTGCCCACCGAGAGTAACTGTGAGGACTTACAGTGTTGTGGCACCAGCACCACAACCACCAAAGGCCCTATTTTTCTACCACTGTTCAACAATGGCATGTAATTACAATTCTTGATATAATTGTTCACAGCAGGGTTTTCCAGTGCCTACCAAGAGTCACTTTGAGGGTTTACAATGTTGTGGCAACACCAACACCTTGTCCTGCCATTTCTGCAGAGCATATAGGGCAAGCCCCTACTTTCAAACATCCAACTTACAAATGTCTCCTACTTGCAAACGGAAGGAGACAACAAGAAGTGAGATGAAAAAAGATGGACGGCAAAACTAATTATACAGGGGTGATAACCCTTCCCTATGTTTTCCAAAAAGCTTAAAAATACATTTTTTGACTGGAGCTACACTTTAAAAATGTACCAGTTCAAAATTACAAACAGATTCTACTTAACACAACAAACCTACACAGTCCCTGTCTTGTTTGCCTGTATAATGCTGTTCTGAGTATATAGGGTCTGGGGGCCCCACATCTTTCCTTTTTTTTAATATGGGTACAGGGTTCCCCTTAATATCCGTACAAGACCCAAAGGGGCTGGTAATGGGCAGGGGGGGCTACCCCTGCCATTTTTCTTAATAATTTTCCTCCATATTGCCGGAACCAGATATAACATTAAAACCACAAGCAGTTTTAAATGACTTTTTTTCTGTTAAATGTCATTTTGTGCAGGGACTGTTCGAAACACGGGAAACACGTGGCATTTCACAGGCATACTATAGACACCCCCCAGGCACTATATTTAAAGGAATATTTCATTTTTTTCACTTTAATCGTCATTAAAATCAGTGCTTCCGAAAAAACTGCAGTTTTTAAAAACATTTTAGGCATTGACCCATGTCCCCTGGGGCAGGAGCCAGGTCCCCAAACCTTTTTTAGGACAGTATCTTGCATATTAGCCATTAAAATTAGCACTTTTTATTTAGAACGTTCGAGTCCCATAGACTTCAATGGGGTTCTAAAGTTCGCACAAATTTTTGGTCCGTTCGAAAGTTCTGGTGCGAACCGAACCGGGGGGTGTTCGGCTCATCCCTACTGCTCACTGATTAGTCCAGAGTAGGGCGGGGACTGGGTTATAATCTTCCTTCTCTGTGCTGCAGACACAATTTATGGAAATCCTGGAGTTCAGCTGACAGCAAAAGGTTGATTTTCACCATAAATGTTGCTCTACCTAGGCACCTTCAGCATGTGCTTTGGGTCTTCTGCCCCATGCTCAGGTCTAGCATGATCTCTGATAGAACAATCCCCCCAGGATTACTTGCTCTGTTGTCTGCTGGCTGTGCCGGGTGGAGGGATATGTCTGTATAGTCTCAGACCCAAGTCACTGAGTGCAGTCTCAGGAGATGGGAGGCAGCGGTGTGGGACCTCTGCAACTTGTCTCATGTAAACATTTCATCTTCATTTATATTGTACATTACATACTCCTGACCCCTGCACTATACACTCTGTTTTACATTACATTATTCTGATACTATATAATCCTATCTGTTGTATCTTATACAATATGTTGTACATTACATAGTCCTGACTTCTGTTCTCTCCCCTCCCCCCACTGCTATATATACACATAATATGTATTCTCTTTTGTTACACCCATTTCCTACCAGCTGGACATTTTATATCTGATGATGTGATTGGAGCACAGACTTTTACATGTTGATAATAATGTGATAACATCCTCAAACTATGGACCTTAAACAGAAAGTGATAATGAGGGAGGAGTCAATAACCCAATGATGGGGGTCTTCGGGATCAGTCCAGTCTTCATCTTGGTTGTTCTCCCCCCATCCTCACTCTCTGACCTCTGGTGGGGCTCAGCCCCGCTGTTATTCATGACTAAATCATGGACTAAATAAGGAAGTGCAGGACTTCTTGTGTTGGGAAGATGGCAATGAGTGATAGAGGGGGAGGGGACACTCGTCCTATAATCCCCTCATCACTGTCACTCCTATAAAAGACAGTTCTCGTTGTTTCCTCGCTCTCTGACTAAGGTCCATGAATAAAGAAATGATCTGGTAGGAGATCAGAGGACCCATTTACTAGTTACCTTGAGGGGGGAATTGTAAGATCCTCAGAGACAAAGCTGTCTGATGTGGGCGGAGTCCTGGTTTAGGGGAACCAATCAGCTCATGTCTAGTAATAATCTTTGTATTTCTATTTTAGTAGATGGACGGGAGATGAGGAAAACCTCAGAGGATTGTCTCACTTTGTCTCCAGACTGTAAAGTAGAAGATGAGGACATCACACAGTATAGTCCAGGAGAAAACCCGACTACCTCAAATGTCCATCCGGCACCACACAGTGTAGATGGACCATCGTATTCCTCTTATCCTGAGGAACCTCAGACTGTGAGGGACGGGGCCGTCCTTCCAACAGAGAAGAGATTTTCCTGTACTGAGTGCGGGAAGTGTTTCCGTTTTAAATGTCGTCTTAATGTGCATAAAAGAACTCACACAGGTGAAAAGCCAAATTCCTGTACTGAGTGTGGGAAGTGTTTCCGTTTTGAATCCGGTCTTAATGTGCATCTAAGATCTCATACAGGAGAGAAGCCGTATTCCTGTACTGAGTGCAGGAAATGTTTTTCACTGAAGACCACTCTTCACACACATCAGAGATCTCATACAGGAGAGAAGCCGTATTCCTGTCCTGAGTGTGGGAAATGTTTTTCACAGAAGCCCAATCTTTCCAAACATCAGCGATCTCACATGGGGGAGAAGCCGTATTCCTGTCCTGAGTGCGGGAAATGTTTTTCAGAGAGGTACAATCTTTCCACGCATCAGAGATCTCACACAGGGGAGAAGCCGTATTCCTGTCCTGAGTGCGGGAAATGTTTTTCAGAGAAGTCCAATCTTTCCAAACATCAGAGATCTCACACGGGGGAGAAACCGTATTCCTGTCCTGAGTGTGGGAAATGTTTTTCAGTGAAGTCTCATCTTTCCACACATCAGAGATCTCACACGGGGGAGAAGCCATATTCCTGTCCTGAGTGTGGAAAATGTTTTTCAGAGAAGTCCAATCTTTCCAAACATCAGAGATCTCACACGGGGGAGAAGCCATATTCCTGTCCTGTGTGCGGGAAATGTTTTTCACTAAAGTCCCTTCTTTCCACACATCGGAGCTCTCACACAGGGGAGAAGCCATATTCCTGTCCTGAATGCGGGAAATGTTTTTCACAGAAGTCCAATCTTTACACACATCAGAGATCTCACACAAGGGAGAAGCCATATTCCTGTCCTAAGTGAGGGAATTGTTCCTCACTGAAGTCCTGTCTTCCTGTACATCAGGGATCCCACACAACCCTCAAGGTGTTTTAGTACCTTGAGTGTGGGAAATTAATTGTATATTCATTCATATTCTATATGAATGGGTCACAGCTCTCATGTGGGGAAGAAGCACACCCTGATATAGACCTCAGATATACTCCATGGCTGATCTTCATCATGGAAGAAACAGTTGATAAGGAGATCAGAGATCACCAAAGACATGGATGAAGTGTTGTACCGTGTCGGCCATTGATAGCAGGAGAAAAATAAAAATGGAGTCATTACCTCTCATTGGCTGAGTACATTTTGTGGTGGAAGATTTCACAAACACTTAGAGGTCTATTTTAAAAAAACTAGTTGAATGAATGTGAGCAACATTCACCCGGCTGTGATGAATATTGGATGTATTTTATTTCATACACTGATTTCCTTGGCTCCATCTAGTGGCCATAATGCGGTATTGTGATATGATATGACAGAATCAATATCTCATTATGGCCACTAGATGGAGCTGATGATGATAGGAAATCACTGTGTTGCATTATGGCCAGAATGTGTAATGGTTGGATGAATGATTGTCATATTTGTCCAATGAATCTTCTAGAAGTAGACCCCTTAGTTTCCTCTGTCAGACATGGTTTCATCCTCATACACTGGTGTGTACAGTACACACTGAAGGATAGAAGTTCTTCAATTCTGGGCACTTTCCCCCCTTGCTGCCCAGGCCAGTTTTCAGCTTTCATGCTGTCGTACTCTGAATGACAATTGTGCGGTCATGCTATACTGTACACTGACAACATTTGTATAATTTTTTCCCACAAATAGAGCTTTCCTTTTGGTGGTATTTGATCACTTCTGGGAGGGGAGGTTATTTTTTGCTAAACTAAAAAAGATCAAAATTTTGGAAAAAAAAAGTTTTCTTTGTTTCTGTTGTAAAATGTAGTTTTCTCCTTCACTGATGGGCACTGATAAGTTGGAACGGATAAGGTGGCACTAATATGTAGCACTGATGGGGTACTGACAGGTGGAACTGATGGGCACTGATGAGTTGGAACGGATAAGGTGGCACTGATATGTAGAATTGATGGGCACTGATGAGTTGTCACTGATATGTAGAATTGATGGGAACACTGGGCAACCACAGTGTTGGCAGAATCAGGCCTGATCTCTTCTGGCACTAGCAGGTAAGTTTTATTTGTGTAGCCCCCTGGAGTTTAGGCAGGGAGCTCCTCACAAATTTACTTGCCAGGAGTAGTTATCCTGGTTGATTGTTAGAGATCTATTGATTTCTCCCTAAGTTTGGCCTTGTTGCACTTTTCTCTTCTACCACTAGGTGCCTGGGTACTTAGTGGTACTAGATATGAGAAGGGCAACCCAAGGTCAGGTTATGGGCAGGCGAGTGGTCAGGGGTTTTCTTGAATCCCTTGGTCTGCTGGGAGAACCTGTATATTTGGGCGGAGTCACGTGATCAGGGTTCTGTGCCACCTAGGTGAATGTGTGTCGTGTTTCCCCGGCTGCTAGGCCGGAGATTTGGCCTATCCTGGGCACATCTGGCTTCTAGGCTGTCTGAGGTCCTATCTAGAAGCAAGAGAGCAGCGCAGCGGTGAGACTGCAGCTTGCAGTCCAACCAGAAGGGACAGTTCTGCCGGGAGGTAGAGGGGAAGCTGTCGCCACAAAGGGACCAGCCACCTTATTACCAGGGACCTCAGTGTGTAACTGAAGCAAGAACCAGAACAGTATTCTCACCTGGAAACTTCAGGCAATGATCATCTAATTGATTGATATCACCAATAAACCTTGATTGAAGTGACCAAGGATCCTTGATTGAGGTCACCAAGGAACCTTGATTGAGATCACCAAGGAACCTTGATTGAGGTCACCAAGGATCCTTGATTGAGGTCACCAAGGATCCTTGATTGAGGTCACCAAGGAACCTTGATTGAGGTCACCAAGAAACCTTGATTGAGATCACCAAGAGACCTTGATTGAGATCACCAAGGAACCTTGATTGAGGTCACCAAGGATCCTTGATTGAGGTCACCAAGGATCCTTGATTGAGGTCACCAAGGAACCTTGATTGAGGTCACCAAGAAACCTTGATTGAGATCACCAAGAGACCTTGATTGAGGTCACCAAGGAACCTTGATTGAGGTCACCAAGGAACCTTAATTGAGGTCACCAAGGATCCTTGATTGAGGTCACCAAGGATCCTTGATTGAGGTCACCAAGAAACCTTGATTGAGATCACCAAGAGACCTTGATTGAGGTCACCAAGGAACCTTGATTGAGGTCACCAAGAAACGTTGAAGGCAAGCAGAAAAAAGTTGATTAAACTTTTTTTCAGAGCTGAGGCATCCAACCACTTAGAGTAGCAAAAAAACTGAGGCGTGCTGGGAGTAGGAGGGGTTAATAAGGGTCTGGCTTATAGGTTTTCTGTTTACTCATGTGAAATCTTATTGTAGGTGGCAATATAACCCAACGGTTTCTAAACACCTGTGTCTCTCAATGGACAAGGAAGATATATACTTTAGTAGAATAGAAGAAAGCCGTAGTCCCTGTCAGATTTGTATGCCTGTCTGTGTCCCTGTTGTACGGTTCCCCTGACTTCCTGTTTGATAAAGAGCTGTCAACAGGACAGGAAGTGAAGGGGAATCTCTCAAAGGGGCCCCAGATAGCAGAAAAAAAACTGCACAGGAGTTCTAATGCTTCCCCACTCCATCCAAGACTGGTAAACAATTTAAATCTCCTAGACCCGGCCTCCTTACATGGTTATACAATGATTAGTAAGCCGGCCACGTCTCCAGACACCCCCCACACACAGAGCCGTTCACCAGGATACAGATCATTGTCATGCATTGTGTGTTAGAAAGAACACCTCTGATTGTGGGTGGAGGTCTGATCCGACCCCATTTAATAAACACAACGCAACTGACGTAACTCGTAGGTCCAGTCACATCATCAATATATCTCATCTTATACAATAACGATTGTTTCATTTGTGCCAGTGACTTTGTGCTGGGATAACCTTGATACGGTTGAAAAGCTAAGTGGTTTTATAATGGGGATAACTGGATCTGTGAGGTGTATTCACAGGTTTGCTGAGCTGATGTTGAGACAAGATGGCGCCTGGGTCCCCATCCAGGAAGATGTCTTTTGGTGTGTAGATAATGTCTTATCTTCCAGGATTGTCCTCACTCATTACTCTTCTGGCCCCAGATAACATTAACAACAGAAAAAAGAGCAGAATCTTTATCATCTGTGGGTGGGGGTCTTATCGGAACCTGTTTACCCCCTTTAACAAGATCCCGGCCCCCCTCTATGTGAATGGGTATCGGGTAAATTCACCAAAAAAAGTGTCAAAAAAGTAAAAACCACAGCGGTCAGTTTTTAACAATTCCTTTATTAAAAAAAAAAGTGTCCCACAATGTAAATCCATATTCAATCACGGCACCTGTCCCAAAAAGTAAAAAAAATTGAAAAACTCTGTCTCCATGGGAGGCCTCCCTGTGACTGCAGTCTTTGCGCTTTGACACCTGTTTTTCAGGCTGGGGCGGGGCCACCCGGTGATGTAACCGAGTGACCCCGTGTCAGAAACCATGAATCAGACTGAGACAGAAGTACAGTTAAATCATTCTTGTTTAATAATAATAAAAAAGGTAAACAGAGTAAAAGGTAGTCAAAACATAGCCTGAGTTCAGGAACCAGAATGAATAGTCAGACAAGCCGAAATGTCAAGGAGCCAGAGAACAGCGTAGTAGAACAGCAAGCGGGATCTGGAGCCAGAAGGAATGTCAGCCAAGCAAGTCTTTAACAGGAACACAGGAGAGAGTCTCTAGAGATGTGACCAAGGCGAAGGCAGAGATCATCTGGGCTGGACGGCTTAAGTAGGCAGGACTGACGAGCAGGATATCCTCAACAGGTGAGTCACTGTGGAGAGATAGGAGCTGGCAATTAGCTGACAGCTGAGCGGCCAGTTTTGAGAAGGCCCTGACATCCCGCTCCTTCTGATGTAATTTGATGGCATGTGACATCAGAGGTGGCGGGGCCACCTGGTGGCGTAAACAGGTTACCCCGCCCATGGTTATATAAGGGCTATCAAAGTGAAAAGACAGCAGTCGTGGGGGAGACCTCCCACTGAGGTGCCGTGATTGACAATGGATTTATATCGCGGGACATGTTCTTTTTTTAATAAAGGTATTGTCAAAAACTGTCTCCTGTCATTTTTACTTTTTTGACACTTTTGGTGAATGAATGCCATTTTTTTTTTTTTTTGCTGTGGAGTTCCCCGTAAAATCTATACCAGACCCAAAGGGCCTGGTATGGGGGGATCCCAAAGCACCCTCCCCATGTTGAGGGCATGTGGCCTGGTATGGTTCGGGGGGGTGCTCTCCCGTCCCCCTCTTTTTGCAACCTGCCAGGTTGTATGCTCGGATAAGGGTCTGGTATGGATTTTGGGGGACCCCCCACACAATTTTTTTTTTAATTTTGACATGGAGTTCCACTTAAAATCTTTACCAGACCAAAAGGTCCTGGTATGGGGGGGGGGCTGCATGCCGTTTTAACAATGATTTTTATCTATATTGCCGGGATCCGACAATACATTACAGCTGCAAGCAATTTTAACCACTTGCCCACCCACACCGTCAAATGATGGGGCGGTGCGGCTCTCATTCTGGGTTGACATCATATAACAGCGCCCAGAATGGCCGTGGGAGCACGCTAAGTCACGTCGCGACCCTGAACTCTGTAAAGAGCCGCAGCCACGGCTCTTTAACCACTTGACCACTTAAACACCCTTAATAACCAGACCAATTTTCAGCTTTTGGTGCTCTCACATTTTGAATGACAATTACTCAGTCATGCAACACTGTACCCACATGAAATGTTTGTCCTTTTTTTCACACAAATAGAGCTTTCTTTTGGTGGTATTTAATCACCGCTGGGTTTTTTATTTTTTGTGCTATAAAAGAAAAAAGACTGAAAATTCTGTAAAAAAATGAAATTTTCTTTGTTTCTGTTATAAAATTTAGCAGATTAGTAATTTTTCTTCATAAATTTTGGCCAAAATGTATACTACTATATATCTTTGGTAAAAATAAGTACAAATTGGTGGATATTATTTGGTCTTTGTGAAAGTAATAGAGTCCACAAGCTATGGTGCCAATATCTGAAAATTGATCACACCTGAAGGACTGATGGCCTATTTCAATTCTTGAGACCCTAACATGCCAGAAAATTACAACTACCCCCCAAATGACCCCTTTTTGGAAAGAAGACATTCCAAGGTATTTAGTAAGAGGCATGATGAGTTTTTTGAAGTTGTCATTTTTTCCCACAATTCTTTGCAAAAATCAAGATTTTTTTTTCCACAAAATTGTCATATTATCAGTTTATTTCTCACACACAGCATATGCATACCACAAATTACACACCAAATTACATTCTGCTATTACTCCCGAGTACGGCGATACCACATGTGTGAGACTTTTACACAGTGTGGCCACATAAAGAGGCCCAACATGCAGGGAGCACCATCAGGCATTCTGGAGCACCGAGGACAATTCTGACATTTCTCTCCTACATATAAAAATCATCATTTATTTGCTAGAAAATTACATAGAACCCCAAAACATTATATATGTTTTTTAGCAAGGATCCTAGAGAATACAATGGTGGTCATTGCAACTTTTATCTCTCATGGTATTTGTGCAGAAATTTTTCGAATGCTTTTTTTTGGGAAAAAAACTGTTTTGTGCTTAAAAAAAAACAAAACAAAAGTTAGCCCAATGTTTTTGCATAAAGTGAAAGATGAAGTTACGCCGAGTAAATAGATACCTAACATGTCACTCTTCAAAAGTGCACACACTTGTGGAATGGCGTCAAACGTCGCTACTTAAAAATCCCCATTGGCAACGCATAAATTTTTTTTTTACTGGTTACATGTTTTGAGTTATAGAGGAGGTCTAGGGCCAGAATTATTGCTCTCGCTCTAACGTTCGTAGGGATACCTCACATGTGTGGTTTGAACACCGTTTTCATATGTGGGCGGGACTTACGTATGCGTTCGCTTCTGCATGCGAGCACATGAGGACAAGGGTGCTTTCAAATTTTTTTTTTTTTTTATTGTTCATTTTACTTTATTTTAGTTTGACACTTTTGTCCCCAAAAATAAATTTTTGGGGAATGTAAACATCCCTTGTAATAGGAATATGGCATGACAGGTTTGCTTTACAGTGAGATATGGGGTCAATAAGACCTCATAAAAAATAAATAAAAAAACAAACGATTCTGGCTTTGATAGTATTGGCGAGTCGGTAAAAGCACCGGAGGGCGCCGGGGGGATGGGGGGGAGTCCCCTCTCGCCTCCTGTAAGAATGATCAAGCAGAAGAACAGCCACAATGATCATTCTTATGATGTAGGGAATCGCCGGCTGAAAAAGCTGATATCTGAATGATGCCTGTAGCTACACCCATCATTCAAATATCTCCGCACAAAGTCAAGGACGTCATATGGACGGCGGGTGGAAAGTGGTTAAAATGCATTTTTTTTAACACAAAGTTGTCAATTTATACAATATTTCTAACACATAGCATGTACATCCCAAAAATTATACCCCAAAATAGATTCTCCTACTCCTCCTGAGTACGGCGATACCACATGTGTGATACTTCCACAGCCAGGCCACATACAGAGACTGAGTACAGCCAAACATGGGCGAGCGTGGCTGGGTATCACAGAGTATTGCAGGGTATCACTGAGTATGGCTGGGTATCACCGAATATGGCTGGGTATTGCAGAGTATCACCAGGTACGGCTGGGTATTACAGGGTATCACCGAATATGGCTGGGTATTGCAGAGTATCACCAAGTACGGCTGGGTATTACAGGGTATCACTGAGTATGGCTGGGTATCGCAGAATATGGCTGGGTATTGCAGGTTATCACAGAGTATTGCTGGGTATGGCAATTTATGGCAGAGTATTGGCAGGGTATTGCAGAGTATTGCTGAGTATTGGCAGGGCATTTCTGGGTATTGCAAAGTATTGGCAGGGCATCGTAGAGTATTGTCAGGGTATTGCAGATTATTGGCAGGGCATTGCTGGGTATTGCAGAGTATTGGCAGGGAATTGAGGGGTTAATTGTCGGTGAGAAGCACTGTGGGCACTGCAGATCTGGCCCACAGCGCTGCTAACACCGATCTCTCCCCTATCACTGTACCAATCGGTACAGAGAGTGGAGGGAGGAACAGGCATCATAACATGATACCGGTTTGTTTACACGTGATTGCCTCGTCATTTGATGGAGTGGCCGCTTACCGCGATGCAGGACCCAGCGGTCAAGGATGCTCTCGAGTGAGCGCGAGAGCGGAATTCTGGGAGGATGTAATATGACGGCCTCCCAGAGTTAATCAACCGCCCTGTAGCCATCATTCGGCTATGGGCCGGTTGTTAACTGGTTAACCATGAGATCGGCTGTGTCCAGTCACAGCCAGTCACATGTAAACAAGGAGATGCCGGTAAAAGGTTCTTCTTGCCTCACACTGACAGTGCGTGAGGAGAGGAGAGCCAATCAGCTGCATCTCACAGAAGACATCTAGGCATGTAATCAGGGCACTGATTATAATAAAGCTTCCACAGTGCCAGAAGTGCCCAGCAGTGCCAGCAGTGTGCCCAGCAGTGTCACCAGTGAGTGCTCACTAGTGCCAGCAATCAGTACCCATTAGTGATACCAGTCAGTAATGGCTATCATTGCTGCCCATCAATGCTCATCAGTGCCGCTTATCCGTGTTGCGTATCTGTGCCCACCACTGCAGCCTATCAATGGCCATCAGTGAAGGAGAAAAAAAATACTTATTTACAAAATTTACTGACAGAAACTAAGAAAAATTTTAGGGAAAAAAAAGAAGTAATTAAATACTACCAAAAGAAAGCTCTATTTATGTGAAGAAAATGATAACAAATGTCACATGGTTACAGTGTAGCATGACCGCGCAATTGTCATGCAAAATGTGACAGCAATGAAAGCTGAAAAATTGCCTGGGCAGGAAGGGGGTGTAAGTGCCCGGTATTGAAATAATTTGATGACATTTTTTCCTTTAGAAATGTAATTTTGCTGTCTGTAGTACTGTTATAAACACGGGGAAGATGCGCTACTTTACAGGCAGACTAGTATGCCTGCATCTTGTCAGTCTTCACAGGCTTGAGCACTAAGACCTTCTGCCCAACCTGGAAGATACGCTGTCGGGCCTCCTGATCGTACCATCTCTTCTGTCTCCCCTGGGCCGCCTGGAGATTCTCCCTTACCATCAGAGACAGTTGCTCCATGCGGTCCCTGAGTTCCAGAACATAGGGCACTATGGGGGTCCCCTCCTGCTCTGTCTCTCCCTCCCAGTGTCCTCTAATGAGATTCAGGGGTCTGCAGACCCTTCTCCCATAGAGTAACTCGAAGGGAGAGAACCCAGTAGATTCCTGGGGTACCTCTTTTTATGCAAATAACAGGTTAGGCAGGAATCTCTCTTAGTCTTTGCTAGCATCCAAAAAGGTCCTCAGCATTTGCTTGAGGGTAGTAGATTCCTGGGGTACCTCTTTTTATGCAAATAACAGGTGAGGCAGGAATCTCTCTTAGTCTTTGCTAGCATCCAAAAAGGTCCTCAGCATTTGCTTGAGGGTCCCGTTAAAGCGCTCGCAGAGGCCATTAGTCTGGGGGTGGTAAGGTGAGCTTAGCAAGGGCTTAATATTGCACACCTTCCACAACTGCTGGGTGATCACAGCGGTAAACTGGGTTCCCTGGTCAGAGAGAATCTCCTTAGGGAACCCCACTCTAGTAAATATCTTAACCGGGGCATCAGCTACTGTCTCTGCTTCAATGTTGGATATAGCTACTGCCTCTGGGTAATGGGTGGCGTAGTCCACCACGGTGAGAATATACTTCTTCCTGGATAGACTAGGCCTGGCCAATAGACCCACAATGTCAACGGCTATGCTGTAAAAGTGCTCCCCAATAATAGGCATGGACACAAGTCTGGCCTTAGGGTGGTCCCCCCACTTACCTACCCATTGACATGTGTCACATGTTTTGCAGTACTGTCGCACATCCTGGTTAAAATTGGGCCAGAAGAAATTCTGAATAATTCTATGGGCTGTGCGATAGGACCCTAGATGTGCTGCTAGTGGTACACCATGCCCGATTCACAGAATCTCCAGCTGGTATTTCTTAGGTACCACCAGCTGTTGTTTCTGCGAAGGGGCTTTATTTCTTGGGGATGGCTTAGGGATCCTATACAGTCTATCCCCCACCCATTCATAAAGTTCCCCATCTATTCCCCTTTCCTGAGTATCTGCCTTAGCCCTATACTTGTGTAAGGACAGGTCCTCCCAGGTTTCCCTCCCGAATGCCTCTGGGGTATCCCAGCCTAGGCAAGCCTGATCTAAGGTACATGTCTGAGAATTTAGTCTTACCTGGGTCTCAGCAGCAAGCGGACTGGTTCCAACAGTACGGGTCTGGGCACAGATAGTCACTGGGTTGGCTTCAGCGGGGCCCATCAGGGCGTAATCAGAAACAAGGGGGGTCAAATAATTCCCCAGTAGTGCATCCACTGGCAAATCTTTCATCACCCCCACATTCACGTGTCCCGAACCAACCCCCCAATCCAGGTGAACATGGGCAACGGGTAGCCGGAAAACGGTGCCTCCTGCTACCCTTACAGCTACAGTGTCTCCTCTGTATTGGCTCTCTGGAATGAGGTTCTTCTGTAGTAGGGTCATGGTGGCACCAGTATCACGTAGGTCATTGGCTACCTTTCCATTAACCCGGACAGTCTGCCTGTGTTACTGCCTGTTGTCCTGGTTAGCTGCTTGTACTGGATCAGCCTCCTGCAGGATGCCCCAATGTTCTTCCTCCTCAATGCAGTGAGCCGCAGGCATGGATGTGCGGGGATTCCCCCTGCTGGCTTTCTCCATGACTGGGACTGCCTGGCTGGATTCAACAGACAATCTGTCTTTTTGTGCCCTAGCTGTTTACACCCGAAACACCTGATGGGTTGGGAGTAGGGATGAGCCGAACACCCCCCGGTTCGGTTCGCACCAGAACTTTCGAACGGACCCCAAATTCGTACGAATGTTAGAACCCCATTGAAATCTATGGGACTCGAACGTTCAAAATTAAAAGTGCTAATTTTAACTGCTAATATGCAAGATACTGTCCTAAAAAAGGTTTGGGGACCTGGCTCCTGCCCCAGGGGACATGGGTCAATGCCTAAAATGTTTTTAAAAATGGCCGTTTTGGCAGGAGCACTGATTTTAATGACGATTAAAGTGAAAAAAAAAGTGAAATATTCCTTTAAATATCGTGCCTGGGGGTGTCTATAGTATGCCTGTGAAGTGCCACATGTTTCCTGTGTTTAGAACAGTCCCTGCACAAAATGACATTTAACGGAAATAACGTCATTTAAAACTGCTTGCGGTTTTAATGTTATATCTGGTTCCTGCAATATGGTTGAAAATCATTGAGAAAAATGGCATGGGTAGCCCTCCCTGCCCATTACCAGCCCCTTTGGGTCTTGTACGGATATTAAGGGGAACCCCGTACCCATATTAAAAAAAGGAAATACGTGTGGCCCCCAGGCCCTATATACTCAGAACAGCAGTATACAGGCGGTGCAAACAAGACAGGGACTGTGTAGGTTTGTTGTGTTAAGTAGAATCTGTTTGTAATTTTCAACTGGTACATTTTTAAAGTGTAGCTCCAGTCAAAAAATCTATTTTTAAGCTTTTTGGAAAACATAGGAAAGAGTTATCACCCCTGTATAATTTGTTTTGCCGTCCATCTTTTTTCATCTCACTTGCTGTTGTCTCCTTCCGTTTGCAAGTAGGAGATGTTTGTAAGTTGGATGTTTCAAAGTAGGGGCCTGCCCTATATTCTCTGCAGAAATGGCGGAACAAGGTGTTGATTTTGCCACAACATTGTAAGCCCTCAAAGTGACTCTTGGTGGGCGCTGGAGCGCCCTGCTGTGAACGATTATATCAAGAATTGTAATTACATGCCATTGTTGTCTATTTAAAAAGAGCAAGATAGCTAGCTATATAAGTGGATATAGTGGTGTATACTGGGTTCAGAGCACGCAGACAGCACGCACAATCTCCTACAACTGACTGCAAGCTCTATCAAAAAAGAGCAAGATAGTTAGCTATATAGGTGGATTTAGTGGTGTATACTGGGTTCAGAGCACGCAGACAGCACGCACAATCTCCTACAACTGACTGCAAGCTCTATTTAAAGCGAGCAAGATAGCTAGCTATATAAGTGGATATAGCGGTGTATGCTGGGTTCAGAGCACACAGACAGCATGCACAATCTCCTACAACTGACTGCAAGCTCTATTTAAAAAGAGCAAGATAGTTAGCTATGTAGGTGGATATAGCAGTATATACTGGGTTCAGAGCATGCAGACAGCACGCACAATCTCCTACAACTGACTGCAAGCTCTATTAAAAAAGAGCAAGATAGTTAGCTATATAGGTGGATATAGCGGTGTATACTGGGTTCAGAGCACGCAGACAACAACCACTACAGAAGAGCAAGAATGCAAAATCGCGTTGAAGGTACACGGAACACCCACTAACTCCTACAGACGCCAACACACTACACAAGGCCGCCACGCTGGTGGCCTTATATAGTGTGGGGCGTGTACTACACAGCCTGAGCTTTGATTGGCCGCAGGCATCCTGCCTGTGGCCAATCATGGCTCTCCTCGCTGCTGGCGCTGTGATTGGCCAAGCATGCGGGGTCACAGTGCATGCTTGGCCAATCATGAGCCAGAAATGCACTGCGACCCAAACGTTTGGAATTCACCGAACGGGCGAACAGCCGATGTTTGAGTCGAACGTATTTGTTCGAGTCGAACACGAAGCTCATACCTTTTTGTGAGTAGTCCTGGGAGTTGAACATGGGCTGCTGAGAATAAGTGGCCGCTGGAGGTGGTGCTGTAGGACGGTATGACTATGGTTGGTAGGAACCAGCTGGCGGGGTGCCACTCATCGATAATCCACCCGAGCTGTTGTCTTGACCACAGGGTTATCCAGTTTGCGGGTGTCAGTGTATTCGTCTGCCTAGGCGAGATGCTTCAGGCAAGGTGAAAGGTTTTCGGTCCTGGACCCACTCTCTGACTTCTGGGGACAGCTTGTCAAAGAAGTGCTCCAGCAGGAACATCTGTGAAATGGATAAGAACTACAAACTAGTTTGAGATTATCTGCTGCTATTTCCAATTAAAAAGTATTCTCTGAGACGTGTTCAGCTCGGCTACTTCTAACTTCTGATTTATTCGTGGGTGCGGTGTTAATATTTTATACAAAAAGATACGTCATTGCTATGTCAGTCTAATTGGTACATCTTATTGGTTAAAATACAAGAGAAATGGAGAAACTTGATGCTTGAAGTTCAGTTGAAGCTTGTTCTCTTATCTCAAATGCATTCTTCTAACGTGTGGGATGTAGGGTACAGGCACCATTTTAAACTTCCGAACAGAGAGCCAATCTGTATACTACATAATAAGTAAGGAGCATAGAAACATGTATACACATAAGCAAATAGACATTTTTCTGATTATCATTATGTACATTAGATTCCTTCACAGTCCACCCTAAAATGGATATTTTCTTCTGTCCCTCATCTAAAGGTCCTCCTCACCTGGCCCATTCTCCTCAGCAACTCTTTTTAAGCTGTATATAGAGTTAGGCAGCAACTAGTTCACTACCCCCCTTGATACAGCTGGAGAAGGGCAATCAGGTGCTATCTATCCCTATAACCCTATAGGATTGTGAGATTATGGACAGGGAGTGACTGTAGAGGAGTGAAGGGTTTGTCATCCTCCATCATAAGAGGGTCATCTTCTTCTTGGTGGAGAAATGTAGGTGGGCTGTTGTCTACAGCCTTGCTCATTAACTTCTTTACGAAAGGTAGAATACAACATACAATCAGGGCTAAAAAAACAGGATTATTAATACTGTTACCCCTATCTGGGCAAGCACTTTTTGCCACCCACTCATCCAGCTAAAATATTTATCCCATGGGTCTGTAATAACGGAGTTCTTTTTCAACTGACAAATCGTCTAATTTCTTTATAGCTAAAGTTACTTTACCATTTGGGCCAGTATTATCAGGAATGTAGGTGCAACAGGTTCCCGTTTTTTCTATCATTTTACAGACACCTCCTTTCTCAGCTAACACCATGTCTAAGGCCATCCGGTTCTGGAATGTCATGTAGGAAGTGGGGGCTAACTGGTCAGCAATTCCCTGGAGGGCATCTTTAGTGTAATTCACGAATCTTTGTTGGTTATAGTTTATGTAATTGATCCAATCTACATTCTTGTTCACAGTTATTATGGGGATCAAAGACTCAAAACCAGCTTTTACCTGATCCCTGGCTTTGAATTCATCAGGGACCCCCCTTGGAACTCCTATAACATCTATGTACACATGAGGGTCAAAGCTTCCGGAGAGAACTGCTCACTTCCTCCTCTGACTGTGTGCTGGGTCAGTGTATGTATCAGCAGTATCTTCTGCTAGGATATGGAGGGGCATAATGACCTTTGCAAGGGCACTTTTACCGGTCCAGATACCCTCTAATCTGGTCCTATATTCCAACCCACTGTCCCTCCCAGGAACCACAGTTCTGGCCCCAGTAACTGTCCGTAAAACACACATATATATCATTACCATCAGGGATGTCACTGTACCAATGGCATTACCATGAAAGTGTCAAACGGACAAGGTACTATGTCACAGTAATCAAAGGTAAAGGTGGTCACATGTGTACCTGAAGAGTTATACCCAAAATGTAATTATATTATCTTTTTTTTGTGATGGCCACCTCTTGGGCCTCCCCCCTAGACCAAACAGAAAAAGGATATGCAGCATGGTCATCATAAAGTGGGCGGGATCTTGCCCTCGGGGGTTGGAGCTTTCTTGCAGTGGGAAGCGTGTATTCAGGTGTTCTTCCCGGCCAATTCAACGGAGGTGGCTGTGGTCAGCAAAACTTGGAATGAACCATCATATCTGGGTTGAAGAGAATGTTTTCTCACAAATGTATTTACCAGCCCCCAATCTCCAGGCAGTAGTTGGTGTGTTCCTGTATCTAATTCAGGATCTGGAATGGAAGAAAACACCTGGACATGCATTTGGGTTAATTCTCGTAATAATGCGGTTACATAATTAGTCAACAAATCAGATTGCAACTGTAACTGTTGGGGAAAGTAACAGCCAAGTCTGGGGGCTGAACCAAACAACATTTCATAAGAGGATAGGGCATGTTTCCCCTGGGGTGTGTGTCTGACACTGAACAGGGCAATGGGCAAACTGTCTGGCCGACTCATGTTAGTCTTTTGGGCCATCTTTAACATCCTATTTTTCTAGTGTCCCTTTCATCCTTTCTACCTTCCCACTACTTTTAGGGTGGTAAGGAGTGTGTAGAGCCAACTGAACCCCCAGTGCTGCCCAAATCTCTTTTGTAAGGGTTGCTGTGAAGCCTGGGCCTGATCGCTCTCTATCACCTCTGGGACCTCAAATCTACATACTATCTCACTCAGTAGTTCCTTAGCTGTGGTCCTGGCAGTCATGTCCACATCCACTAGGGCGTATTCAAATCTGTCACTCCCTTGGCATTTGGGAGTGATCAATTTGTATCCTCTGGAAGAGGTATAGAGCTTTTGGCAGGCGCTTCTTCTGTGCCTTTTCTGTACGTTCTGGGTTACATTTGTCGCAGATAGTGTTGTTGGTCAATGGAGTAACTCATAAGTAACTCATAAGTTCATAAGAGTCTTTGTCAAGTGGGCAGCTTCATTTGCCCATTGCACCATGGCTGGGTACATACTCCTGGGTAGACAAGGCTTCTTGTTGCACTCGAATAGTCCATCTCTGAGAGTTCCACCTCTCCGTTTCCAGCTTTCCTTCTCATCCGGACTTGCTGCTTCCTGTAATTATTTCAGATAAACTCTGTCTACCAGCAGAGTCTGTAGGATAAGAATGGAGTGGTCTTCTTCTACCACCCTGCTGTCCACTTCCCGTGAACCACTGGCTGTCTGTTTGGCAGCTGAATCGGCTAGATTGCCTCAAGCTTCCTTCGAGTTGAGTTTGTCTTGTGCTTTACTTTTAGAATAGTCACTTTGGTTGGGAAAAGCAGGGCGTCCATCAAGTCCTTGATGGCTGAGCTATGTTTCACAGGTGTTCCTTCAGATGTCAGGAACCCTCTGTCCTTCCAGATAACACCAAAATCATGGGCAACGCTGAAAGCATATCTTGAGTCCGTATGAATGTTGGCTCTTTCCCTCTGCCAATTTACATGCTGTAACAAATACTTGCAGCTCTGTCACCTGTGCAGACATCACCGGTGGTAAGGTTTCAGCTTGGAGAACCGAGTTTTCAGTGGTGACCTGGATCCTGCAGGGGAGATGCGTGGTTTCCAGCCGCATTAGTTTGATGCAGTCATGGGGTGACAAGTCAAGACTCGACTCCTCCTCTTTTCCTCCCTCGAGAAGTGAAAGAAGGGTGATAGGTTTCAGTGTTTGGCAACGTAATAGAATAATGCTGTCTAGAAGGTAGGAACACAGGAGACTCAAGTGTCTGGCAGTGGACAGATGTTTCGGCTGGATCTTGGTGGAGTATGGGAGCAATGTCATGGAGAGCAAGCAGAACGAGTCCGAGGACCAAGCCCGAAGTTTTGTCAAACAAGGCTTGTGCAGTAAAGACAGCTCGCAGACACGATGGGCCTCCTCTTGCTATCGCATCCAGCCGACAGGAGTAATATCCTATAGGGCATAGGCAGATGCCGTGTGATTGGGTGAGTACACCTGTAGCATGTCCCAGATGTTCGGATACAAAGGGCTTGAATATTTTGTCGTAGTCTGGGAGCCTCTAGCGCCAGAGATGGTGTGCTTGAGGGCCTCAAAGTTGGATATTGCTTCAGGAGACATCTGGAAGGGGTCTGATTTCAGGGCGTCATACAAAGGTTGCATCAGTAGGGAGAGTTCTGGAATCCATGCTCTGCAATAGGAAATTAGTCCAAGGAAGGAATGAAGGGGCTTCTGGCCTTGTGGCAGTGGGATGTCAGAGATTGCTTTCACCCTGTCTTCAGTGAGGTGTCTTGTCCCATGGGACAAGACAGTGTCCAAGAAAAATTACAAATGTTGAGCACCACTGCAATTTGGGCTTTGAGGCTTTGCAACCCTGTTTGGCAAGATAGCACAACTGGCTTTCTGAGGTGACTTCAACAGTGGGTAAGTCAGCTGCACAGTGGAGAAGGTCATCAACATATTGGAGGAGAATCACTTCCAGGTGATCCTCTTGTTATGTGTCAAGGGTGATAGCCATAGCGTTTGCAAACTAGCTTGGAGAGTTCTGTGCCCCTTCTGGCATAACTGTTTAGGTATGTTGTTGTTGTTTTCGTGGGTGAATGCAAAAGGTACCAGCAGGAGGGGTGAGGGTGGACACTGAAGAGAGAGTTTGCATGGTCCACCACTGTGAGGTACTTTGCAGTCAGGGACACCCCCGCAAGTAGCTGGTTCTTTTCTTCCTAGAGAACAGAGGTGTGTTGCATGGAGGTGCGCATGGTATCAGGGCTCCATATGACACGAGGGCCTTGACATGCTTCAAAATAGCTGCAGATTGAGCCAACTTTAGGGGGAGGTATTCTGGTTTCCGGGGCAATGATGTGCCCTCTTTGAACTTGACTGAAACTGGTGGCACCTTTAAGTGACAGTTGTCTTCCGGTCCTGTGGATCATAGGCACGCAGGGATTCTGTCAAGTACTTCCTGCGGTATTGAATTTGGAGTTATTGCTCCATGAAGTGTCATCAGGAGAGGCAGAGAATACAAAGCAGATGACTCTTCCAAGGATAGGGGAGTATGTAACTTCACCCCCCCTTCAGGTGTGAAAATGATTGACGCCTGTAGTCTGGACAGCACATCAGCTCCTAGTAGATTCAAGGGACAAGTAGAGGACACCACAAATCTGGCAAGCAAATCAGGAAATGTCCCCACTTGGCATGGCACCCCATCCACTCCCACGCAGGAAACATCAATAGTGGAAAGGAAAGAGTTATCAGGCAGGTCCTCAGCCCTCAACACACTCCTGGCTGCACTCATGTCAATGAGAAAAGTGGTAGGTTTTCCTTGTATAGGTAACGTGACCTTTGCCAGGGGTCCCCCAGTTTCATTTGAGGACACTGTCATAAGGGGTGACATGGGTTTGCCCATTTCCTAGCGTTAGTTGGGGCGTGGTGGTGGAGGTTCATGTCCACGTTGCCCTTCACGGGGATTCCTGTCTTGTCTCGGATGTCTTGGGGCTCTGCATACTCTTCTGATGTGACCCCGCTTCCCACAGTTGTAACAGATGGTCTTTTCCCTGGTATTGGGCAGTGGTGGTGGACGAGTGTAGGCAGGATCTTCGTCTTGTGTTAGCATGAGGGGCGTCGTTTTTTTCCCCTTTTGGTTTTCTATCCCTCTGGCCACCAACAGTAAATCGGGCATTTTCATTGAGCAAAAGCAGATGATAACATGTGTGTGTGTGTCTGTTCATAGAGGGAGAAGCTCAGATCATCAAAGGCCTGTATGAGTCTAACATAATACTTCTCCACAGACTCCCCTTTATCTTGGGCAATATCTTGGATTATGGTGGTCTGATCTGCCAATTTCTCCTTTGCCCAGTCGCGGAGTTGTTCATAGAACTCCAAGCCTGAGGTGTAAGAAGTGGCACTTGCCAGGCAGGCATCATTGAAGGCTGTCTGCATGACCGGCCAAAAGACATGTCCTGCTGTAATTTAGCATAGGCTGATCAAGTCTCTCCAGGCAGCTGAGTAAGCTTCTTGTATCTGCACTATCCTGCGGTAGAAGGGCATTGGCTGCTTCTCTGGGTCAGGCAGACTTGTCACTAAGGTTGCTGCTTGTGATGGGGTAAAAGCGACATACATCACCGGTGCCCCTTCTAGTAACCGAGACTGGTGTTGGGGCAGGGGCTGAGAATGGGCACTGTTTCTTATGGTTGTCAGCATACGTTTGAGATCCTCCCGGAACTGAGTCTGGAGCTGGATCGGGGGTTAAATCAGCAGGTGGCCTTGCTGCCTGTTGTTGGCCTTCCCATTCGGACGCTTCTTCATCATTAACATATCCGGCCTGTGAAGGTAGTGCTTCCATATTAGGGAAGACAGGTGTGTGGTAGGAACCATCCTGGTTTAAAACAGGAAGAACTTGGTATAGGCCATGGCTGGGCCTACTGGGTGTACCAAGATGCTTGGGCTGGAGTTTTGAGAAGGGAGTGGGTGTAAGGCGGATGGCAGGGTTGTCCCTCTCCTCCTTTGTTCCAGTTTTAGTATATGGGGGCGGTACAGCCACATTATCAATTCTGTGATACACATACATAGTACAATTTGCATCTTTCTTGATTTCCTCTTCTATCCAACCCTCTTTGCAATGCCCTTGCCGTCCTGTACCATGCTTCTGCCACATCCAATAACCTGTTATCACACAGAGTGCCCCTTTGTTCTCTTATCAGCACACGCCATTCTTCTGCTTCTTGCAACATCTTCTCTCCTCTTCACAATATCACATGCTAGCATTCCCTTCTCTCTCTCTGTCTCTCTTTCAGCGGACGGCTTAAGAGGAGAATACAGGCAACTAATGGGTTAATACTCCTCTGGCTGCTGTCTTATCAAAGAATTCCTAGGGTGGGGGCTCGCATCCCTGTGAGAGATCTGTCTCCTCGCACACTCCTGACTGTTCTATCTCTTCGAGGGTCAAAACTAGCACGTCAGAGGTGGTGTGGAGCAGTGGCTTATGGCCCAACTGAATCTTCAGGTAGCCACCTTCTCCTCAACCCTCCTCGTGTATGGCAAACAGTAATCGACAAATACACTCAGTACAGGACATGACACCTGACATTCTTTGAACTGCAAAGATAGCTCTCTGGAAAAGCTCACCTGAGTTACAAGACTGCCAAATTCCAGCTAGCCTTCGTTCAGTCTGCCCAATTTCCGCAGCTGAGATTAACCCTCAAGGAAAGCTCACCCGAGAAGAACATTTATAGACGTTTGCAAGACTGCCACTTCCGCAAGCCTTCTTTCAAACTGTCCTAATTCACAGCTTGAGATTAACCCTCAGAGGTCCTACACAGCCAACCTCGAGTAACCCTGTCTATAAACGCCTGCAGAATTCCACCCCACCACTAGAGGTAGAATCTAGGGGTGAGGATGGACACACGCCTGCAGCTGCACTTTCAGTCTGCTAAATTTGCAGTCCTTCAGAATGACAGACACTGAACAGATAATAGTCAGCAGAAAACCATTAGCAGGTTCGTTAAAACAGCTCCAGGCGAGAAATAAGTTACCTGCCTCTTTGAACAATCGAAAGGAGCCAACAAGACAAAATCAACCAGCCCAACCAGAGAAGTCGTACAAATGGTAAGGATAAATATGCTTACTGTACTGTTAGGGCTGTGCGTTTAACCCCCTTCTCTGATCTGGCCAGCTGTTCAGTCCTGGAATGCGGTCTCCCTTCGATTGTGGCCTGAAGCCCCACACTCGGGCGCCAGTTGAAATGGATAAGAACTACAAATTAGTTCTTGGTTATCTGCTGCTATTCCTAATTAAAAAGTATAAATGTGCATGCACATTAGAAGTAAACACTCTCTCAGACACGTTCAGCTCAGGCTACTTCTAACTTCTCCTCTATTGGTGGTCGGTGTTAATATTTTATACAGAAAGATACGTCATTGCTATGTCAGTCTAATAGGTACATCTCATTGGTTACAATACAAGAGAAATGAAGAAACTTGATGCTTGAAGTTTGGTTGAAGCTGGTTCCCTTATCTCAAATGCATTCTTCTAACGCGGGGAATGTAGGGTATAGACGCCATCTTTAACTCCGAATGGAAAGTCAATCTGTATATTACATACTAAGTAAGGAGCATAGGAACATGTATACACATAAGCAAATAGACATTTTCTGATTATCATTATGTACATTAGATTCCTTAACAAAATAAATAATCCATAAATGTCACCAGCATACAAGTTCCCAAACCAGGAGGCTCAGGATATGGTGGGTTTCCATGGATATGGTTCTCAACATGTTTTGCGGTCTTTATACCGCTTCGCCAGGGGAAAAAAATCGGCAAGTAATTATTACGCACTATATATCAAAACAATTGAATTACATATATAAAACATTACATTCAATGGAAGAAATTAAACAAGGAGGAATAAAGCGAAGGGAGATGTTGCTTCCCCAGTACACAAAGCCTCAGCCGAGGTCAGAGCACCACCAAGGTCCCCCCCCACGACGGCTGCGGGGGACGTGCAATCAATGGACGTGTATCTATATTAATTGGTTAATAAAGATGGAATAAGAATAATATACAATCCAGCAACTTCCATAGAAAAGATGAGGAGAAAAAGGGAAAGAAAAACAGAGGGGGAGGGGTTTGGGGGTTTAGAGAGAAAGGGGGAAAGGAAAGGGAGGAAGAGAAAAAGGAGGGAGGAGAGAGGGAAAGGGAGGAGGAAGGAAAGCAAAGGGTCTGGTATATATTTTGGGGGACTCTATACAGTTTTTCATTCTTTCTGTTGGATGGGCTACAGAAAATGTGACATTTTACAAAGGAAAAATTAGTTGGTTTAAATTTACAGAAAATTACATTTTATTGCCGGATTCTTTTTTTAAGCAGCACACAGACCCTCCAAAGACCCCCAAATACACAGAAGAACTTTAGGGGGTCTGTGTGCTGCTTTGGTAACATTTCCTTTATAAATGTCAGAACAACTGCACTCTTTTCTAATAAAATGTTTTTAGAATTACAAAGAAATGACCTGATAGCGGGAGGAATGAGTGCGACATGCAGGTAGGTTAATTGGCTTGTCCAAAATTGGCCCCATTATATGAATGGGGACCTTGGATTGTGGCTCCTTGAGGGTAGGGACCGATGTGAGTGTGCAATGTACAGGGATAGGGACAATTGTAGACACTCAGGTTGAATTGGATGGACTGGTTCAACCTTGCTAACTATGTAACTATATAACAACATTCATTTAACTATATTTTTTTAAATATTTACAAAAGCTACAAAATGGATGCGAGGTAATGACTTTTATTTTTCTCCTGCTATCAATGGCCGACACGGTACAACACTTCATCCATGTCTTTGGTGATCTCTGATCTCCTTCTCAAATGTTTCTTCCATGATGAAGATCAGCCATGGAGTATATCTGAGATGTATTTCAGGGTGTGCTTCTTCCCCACATGAGAGCTGTGATGTCCAGCAACATTCATATAGAAGACATTTCCCGCACTCAAGGCACTAATACACCTCGAGGGTTGTGTGGGACCCCTGATGTACAGGAAGACAGGACTTCACTGAGGAACAATTCCCTCACTCAGGACAGGAATACGGCTTCTCCCCCGTGTGAGATCTCTGATGTGTGTAAAGACTGGACTTCTCTGTAAAACATTTCCCGCACTCCGGACAGGAATACGGCTTCTCCCCCGTGTGAGATCTCTGATGTCTGGAAAGATCGGACTTCTGTGAAAAACATTTCCCACACTCAGGACAGGAATACGGCTTCTCCCCCGTGTGAGACAACTGATGTCTGGAAAGATTGGACTTCATTGAAAAACATTTCCCACACTCAGGACAGAAATGCGGCTTCTCCCCTGTGTGACATCTCTGATGTTTGTAAAGATTGGACTTCATTGAAAAACATTTCCCGCACTCAGGACAGGAATGCGGCTTCTCCCCCGTGTGAGATCTCTGATGTGTGGAAAGATGGGACTTCACTGAAAAACATTTCCCACACTCAGGACAGGAATACGGCTTCTCCCCCGTGTGAGATCTCTGATGTTTGGAAAGACTGGACTTCACTGAAAAACATTTCCCACACTCAGGACAGGAATACGGCTTCTCTCCCGTGTGAGATGTTTTATGCCTATGAAGATAAGATTTATAACGGAAACACTTCCCGCACTCAGTACAGGAAAAGCTCTTCTCTGTTGGAAGGACGGGACCGTCCCGCATAGTCTGAGGTTCCTCAGGATAAGAGGAATACGATGGCCCATCTACACTGTGTGGTGCCGGATGGACATTTGAGGTAGTCGGGTTTTCTCCTGGACTATACTGTGTGATGTCCTCATCTTCTACTTTACAGTCTGGAGACAAAGTGAGACAATCCTCTGAGGTTTTCCTCATCTCCCGTCCATCTACTAAAATAGAAATACAAAGATTATTACTAGAAATGAGCTGATTGGTTCCCCTAAACCAGGACTCCGCCCACATCAGGCAGCTTTGTCTCTGAGGATCTTACAATTCCCCCCTCAAGGTAACTAGTAAATGGGTCCTCTGATCTCCTACCAGATCATTTCTTTATTCATGGACCTTAGTCAGAGAGTGAGGAAACAACGAGAACTGTCTTCTATAGGAGTGACAGTGATGAGGGGATTGTAGGACGAGTGTTCTGCTTCTCGTTATTGAATTCTTGTATAACACAGACAGTCAGACAGCTTAACAATAATTCAGAAGTCAAGAAACGTGAGACATCAGATCTGTATCTATTCTTTTTTCCAAATAACTTTGTAAAACTACAACATGAGCATAAAAAACATATGTGTCAGTACATTACAACATTATACAGCAGCCTCACTCTATCAGTGAAAGAACTCACAGACAATTCCACCATTACTCCAGGAATAGTTAAGATCTCTACTGCATGCAGTCTGCTTGGATCAAGGACCAATCATGAAATGAAGGAAATACAGTTCCAGGTTAAAGGTTATTACCTTTCACTGTGAAGAAAATATCACTTCCTGTCAAGCTGTGGCAAAATAATAACTAACTCTGACCACTAGATGGCAGCAATGTGAAACTAACATTGCAGTATAATCAGTAACAGCACATAGCACATATTACTATGATAAATATGGGCAGAACAACGAGTGTCCCCTCCCCTTCTATCACTCATTGCCATCTTCCCAACACAAGAAGTCCTGACCTTCCTTATTTAGTCCATGATTTAGTCATGAATAACAGCAGGGCTGAGCCCCACCAGAGGTCAGAGAGTGAGGATGGGGGAACAACCAAGATGAAGACTGGACTGATCCTGAAGACCCCCATTATTGGGTTATTGACTCCTCCCTCATTATCACTTTCTGTTTAAGGTTCCAAAGTTTGAGGATGTTATCACATTATTATCACCATGTAAAAGTCTGTGCTCCAATCACATCATCCGATATAAAATGTCCAGCTGGTAGGAAATGGGTGTAACAGGACTATGTAATGTATAACTTATTATATAGGATAGAACAGTTAGGATTTTATAGTATCAGAATGATGTAATGTACACTATAGAGTATATAGTGCAGGGGCCAGGAGTATGTAATGTTCAATATAGAGTATATAGTGCAGGGGTCAGGAGTATGTAATGTACAATATAAATTATATAGTGCAGGGGCCAGGAGTATGTAATGTACAATATAGAGTATATAGTGCAGGGGCCAGGAGTATGTAATGTACAATATAGAGTATATAGTGTAAGGTGGCCCTCAAATAATTTTTCACTCGCCTACTCGCATTTTGCGAGTGGAAAATGATGGCTGCCTCTGAGGAGGGGGGCGAGCAACACCAGCAGGCGGAGGTTGAACAGGAGCTATTGTACTAGCCAGGGGAAGAGAGGAGAGGAAGAGTCAAGCTGGCCTATCATCAGCGAGTGGGGATTGCCCAATTTAACAGCTTTCTTTGGAATTGCTGGGTTCCCAGCGCCGCTCACCATCACACAGTCCTGCCTCCTTGCCCAGCGCCGCTCACCATCACACAGTCCCACCTCCTCGCCCAGCACCACTCACATCACAAAGTCCCCAACTCCTCACTACTCCCCGTCACATACATCCCGCCTCCTCACCCAGCACCGCTCACATCACACAGTCCCCACCTCCTCACTACTCCCCGTCACATACAGTCCGCCTCCTTGCCCAACACCGCTCACATCACACAGTCCCCACCTCCTCACTACTCCCCGTCACATACAGTCTGCCTCCTCGCCCAACACCGCTCATGTCTTTTTTTTTTTTTTTAATTCTTTATTTCTTTGCAAAGATACAAAACATAAGTTGTTAATAATAATTACATATACAAAATATTTTCTGGTAGCCACATGTTCCATTAAACAACATCAATAAGAAAACAACATAATGTATTCCTGCCATTTTTATAAACAAAACAATATCAATACGATATCAATACAATATCAATTCCCCATAGCGGTCCTCTTCCTTCTCCCTTAAAAAGGGGGAAAACAAAAAAAAGGGGGGGGGAGAGGGGAACAAAGAGAGGATAGGGAAGAGGGAGAGAAGGGGAGGAAACCGACCCCACCCACCAAAGGGGAGGGTTCACATCACTCGACCAGTTAGTCTAATCCTCGGCCTCCTCTCCAATCAACCTCTTCCCCTCCTCCCACTGTAAAAATATTTCCCATGGGGCCCAGACTTGCACTATAGATTCCTTTTCCTCCGGAGGCATATGGATCAAATTCTCCATGATCCCAATTTTCCTTACTTTGTTTAACCATTGCGAAATTCGCGGTGCTCCTGTTTCCTTCCAGAAAGTGGTGATGCAGCTTTTAGCTGCATTCACCAGATGACATAGCATTGAATTCTTGTATCTCTCTAATGGGATATGTGTACATTGTAATAGAAAAAAGGCCGGGTCTTCCTCAAGATAATATTCAGTAAACAGTTGAGAGATTTTCCGAACCTCTTCCCAAAACTGTCTAATTACTGAGCAATACCAAAAGATATGGGCAATAGTGCCTCTCTCCTTACCGCACCTCCAACATCTGTCCGATGACTCTGGAAAGAAAGTACGCATTCGTGATGGAGTATAATACCAACGCATTAATACTTTCTAATTTAATTCCTGTATATTGACACATCTAGATGATTTAAAAGTCAAATGTATTATTTTCTGACGTTGGGCCGGGGTAAAGGTTTGTCCGAGATCTCTTTCCCATTTATCTAAACTCATTATATCAATATCCTCCAGAGGAGAAATCAATAAGGCATATATCTTAGAAATAATATGAGAGAGGGACTCCTTCTCCTCACAATATCCTTCAAACTTAGTAAGTGGCCAGTCAAAATCCTCAGTCGATCCCAAGGTATCCAAGAAATGTTTAACCTGCCAAAGGGGTAATTCATATTGTCCTCCTGATTGCATTAACATTTCTATTGATGGCCATTTTTTAGACCTCAAGAAATGTGAAGCCTGAAAACATCCCTTCTCTCTTAAGTTTCTAAATACTCCTATTTCCAGGCCGGGCAGGAAATGTGGATTCCCAAGAATGGGAAATAAAGGAGATTTTGCTGTTGAAATTCTGGGGATACGTACGGCTTTAGCTCCCATCTGGAGCGTAGGTCCTATTAAAGGATGGGATCTTAATATAGGTGGTATAGCCGTGCCGCACCACATAGCTCTATCTAAAGCAATGGGGCTTACTTGTTGTTCCATAGCGACCCACCTTTTACTGTCTCTATGTCGGCACCAGTCCACAATTCTACCAAGCTGAGTAGCCTGGTAGTATTTGTATAAATCCGGTGCTGCAATTCCACCCGCCTCTTTAGGCAGTGTTAACAGCTTCCTGTTAATCCTAGGACGCTTGCTTGCCCATATAAACTTTATAAAAATTGTTCGGATTTTACTAAAAAAGGCAAGTGGAATCCGGATCGGTAACGCCTGGAACAAATAGAGAAACTTAGGGACTATGTTCATTTTCAAGATATTGCTTCTCCCAAACCAGGAGTGTGAGGATTTACTCCATTCATTCAACGTTATGCTGATTTCCCTTAATAAGGGTGGGAAATTCAATGCGTATGCTTCTATTAAGTTAGGTGGAATCTGTATCCCTAGATATTTCAGCGCTGTAGCTGTCCATTTAAACTTGAAATTGTCCCTGGAGGACAATAGCACCGCTCATGTCACACAGTCCCGCCTCCTCACTACTCACCATCACATACAGCCCGCCTCTTCGCCCAGCACCACTCATGTCACACAGTCCCGCCTCCTCACTACTCACCGTCACATACAGCCCGCCTCCTCGCCCAGCACCGATCATGTCACACAGTCCCGCCTCCTCACTACTCACCGTCACATACAGCCCACCTCTTCGCCCAGCACCGCTCATGTCACACAGTCCCGCCTCCTCACTACTCACCATCACATACAGCCCGCCTCTTCGTCCAGCACCGCTCATGTCACACAGTCCCGCCTCCTCACTACTCACCGTCTCATACAGCCCGCCGCCTCGCCCAGCACCACTCATGTCACACAGTCCCGCCTCCTCACTACTCACCGTCACATACAGCCCGCCGCCTCGCCCAGCACCGTTCATGTCACACAGTCCCGCCTCCTCACTGCTCACTGTCACATACAGCCCGCCTCCTCGCCCAGCACAGATCATGTCACACAGTACCGCCTCCTCACTACTCACCATCACATACATCCCGCCTCCTCGCCCAGCACCGATCATGTCACACAGTCCCGCCTCCACACTACTCACCGTCACATACAGCCCGCCGCCTCGCCCAGCACCACTCATGTCACACAGTCCCGCCTCCTCACTACTCACCGTCACATACAGCCCGCCGCCTCGCCCAGCACCGTTCATGTCACACAGTCCCGCCTCCTCACTGCTCACTGTCACATACAGCCCGCCTCCTCGCCCAGCACAGATCATGTCACACAGTACCGCCTCCTCACTACTCACCATCACATACATCCCGCCTCCTCGCCCAGCACCGATCATGTCACACAGTCCCGCCTCCTCACTACTCACCGTCACATACAGCCCGCCTCTTCGCCCAGCACCACTCATGTCACACAGTCCCGCCTCCTCACTACTCACCGTCACATACAGCCCGCCTCTTCGCCCAGCACCACTCATGTCACACAGTCCCGCCTCCTCACTGCTCACCGTCACATACAGCCTGCCTCCTCGCCCAGCACCGCTCATGTCACACAGTACTGCCTCCACACTACTCACCGTCACATACAGCCCGCCTCTTCGCCCAGCACCACTCATGTCACACAGTCCCGCCTCCTCACTACTCACCGTCACATACAGCCCGCCTCTTCGCCCAGCACCGCTCATGTCACACAGTCCCGCCTCCTCACTACTCACCATCACATACAGCCCGCCTCTTCGCCCAGCACCACTCATGTCACACAGTCCCGCCTCCTCACTACTCACCGTCACATACAGCCCGCCTCTTCGCCCAGCACCACTCATGTCACACAGTCCCGCCTCCTCACTGCTCACCGTCACATACAGCCTGCCTCCTCGCCCAGCACCGCTCATGTCACACAGTACTGCCTCCACACTACTCACCGTCACATACAGCCCGCCTCTTCGCCCAGCACCACTCATGTCACACAGTCCCGCCTCCTCACTACTCACCGTCACATACAGCCCGCCTCTTCGCCCAGCACCGCTCATGTCACACAGTCCCGCCTCCTCACTACTCACCGTCACATACAGCCCGCCTCTTCGCCCAGCACCGCTCATGTCACACAGTCCCGCCTCCTCACTACTCACCATCACATACAGCCCGCCTCTTCGCCCAGCACCGCTCATGTCACACAGTCCCGCCTCCTCACTACTCACCGTCACATACAGCCCGCCTCCTCGCCCAGCACCACTCACGTCACACAGTCCTGCTTCCTCACTGCTCACCGTCACATACAGCCCGCCTCCTCGCCCAGCACCGCTCATGTCACACAGTACTGCCTCCACACTACTCACCGTCACATACAGCCTGCCTCCTCGCCCAGCACCACTCACGTCACACAGTCTTGCTTCCTCACTACTCACCGTCACATACAGCCCGCCTCCTCGCCCAGCACCACTCATGTCACACAGTCCCGCCTCCTCACTACTCACCGTCACATACAGCCCGCCTCCTCGCCCAGCACCGCTCATGTCACACAGTCCCGCCTCCTCACTGCTCACTGTCACATACAGCCCGCCTCCTCGCCCAGCACCACTCACGTCACACAGTCCTGCCTCCTCACTAATCACCGTCACATACATCCCGCCTCCTCGCCCAGCACCGATCATGTCACACAGTCCCGCCTCCTCACTACTCACCGTCACATACAGCCCGCCTCCTCGCCCAGCACCGCTCATGTCACACAGTCCCGCCTCCTCACTGCTCACTGTCACATACAGCCCGCCTCCTCGCCCAGCACCGATCATGTCACACAGTACCGTCTCCTCGTCCGGCATATTTGATAGACAGAACATCGGTCCATAGCCAGGAGGCACCGGGTGAATAGGTGGGACTGTGTGATGTGAGCGGCAAGGAGGCAGGACTGTGTGATGGTGAGCGGCACCAGGAACCCAACAATTCAAATGAAAGCTGTTACAGCGGGAAATCCCCGCTCTCTGATGATCAGCCAGCTTGACCCTTCCTCTGCACAGGTGAGACTGTATCGAGGGGCACTGGTCTCACTGCATTGAGGGGCACTGATAAAGTTGTTGTTAACATTTATTTTTGTAACTTAATTCTGCATAAAACATTTCCGTGTAATTTCATGAGATAATTCATAAAGGTGTGTTTAGGGGTGGAGTCTGGTTGGGTTGGGTGGAGCAACTGGTGGCGAGTAACCCTTAAGGCCCGGCTAGTAGCTCAGGACTTTTGAGCCCTGGTGTAAGGGTCAGGAGTATGTAATGTAGAATATAAAGTATACCGTGTAAGGGTCAGGACTCATAATATTGGTATTCAGTAATCAGTGGAAGATGAAATGATTACATGAGACAAGTTGCAGAGGTCCCACACCGCTGCCTCCCATCTCCTGAGACTGCACTCAGTGACTTGGGTCTGAGACTATACAGACATATCCCTCCACCCGGCACAGCCAGCAGACAACACAACAAGTAATCCTGGGGGGATTGTTCTGTCAGAGATCTTGTCATACCCGGGTATGGGGCAGAAGACCCAAATCACATACCCCAGGTGCCTAGATATAGTAACATCTATGGTGAAAATGAACATTTTGCTGCCAGCTGATCCCCAGAATCTCCATAAATCCAGTCTAGATACATAAATTGTGTCGGCAGCACAGAGAAGGAAGATTATCGGAGAGAAATCCAGGAATACAGGACAGGGAACACAGCTCAGGAAAGTGACCAGGGGATTACAGGCTGATATCACCCAGCCCCCGCCCTACTCTGGACCAATCAGTGAGCAGTATGGGTGGAGGAATGTATTTAGTGTTAATGACCTACCTGTGCTGATCTCTGTAGGAGTGTCCTCCTCTATAAATGTCCCTGTTATTCCATCCTCCTCCATAGACTGCTGATCATCCCTCACATACCTCTCTTCTTCTTCTGATTTCACCTCAAATTCTATATCCATTGGATCTCCACTCTAAACCAAGAAAATGAGAGAGAATATCATCTGTAAGATAGAAGATTTATTATTGTGACATCACATAGAAAATCCAACTGTGTTTTATAAGCTCCATTCCATTACCTTGCAATATTGAGGGATGGTGTGACCTTCCTGTGTGGAATCCCGGGAATACAGAGGACGGGGACATCTCTCTGGTGGGTTCCCATTACTGGATCCATCTGTAGGAAACACACACACTGACTGAATACATTGTTTCTATGTGTTTATCAGATGATGGGGGATCTAGGTGGAGCCTCCATACTGCTCTCTCCTTTACAATAAAGTCTCCTCTTACCCGGTGATGTGAGGGGCGGCTGATTGTCCATCATGACGTCCTTGTAGAGATCCTTGTGTCCTTCTAAATACTCCCACTCCTCCATTGAGAAATAGACAGTGACATCCTGACACCTTATAGGAACCTGACACACACACAATGATACAGTCACCATCCAGACACATCCCTTGTCTGTTACTGGATAATGTCCCAGAATTCCCAGAATCCTCCTCACCTCTCCTGTCAGCAGCTCCATCATCTTCTTGGTGACTTCTAGAATCTTCTCCATGTTGTGTCTCTCAGGTTTTAGGGAGTCACATGGAGGCACTGTGATGGTCATATGATCACCTGACTTCACAAGAGGAAATCTCTGTATTGAGGAACCAATAGGAATATCATGTTAGAATCCCAGAATCCTCCTCTCCTCTTCGGTCAGGTCTGTGTTTTATTAATAGAGATAAGAGTGATGTCATGTGACCTCCCAGAATCCTCCTCACCTCTCCGATCAGGTCTGTGTTTTATTAATAGAGATAAGAGTGATGTCATGTGACCTCCCAGAATCCTCCTCACCTCTCTGGTCAGGTCTGTGTTTTATTAATAGAGATAAGAGTGATGTCATGTGACCTCCCAGAATCCTCCTCACCTCTCCGGTCAGCAGGTAGATGATCTCCAGGGTGAGGTTTAGTATCTTCTCAGTCATGTGACTCCGGTCCTCCTCCATCCTCATTGGTGCCGTCATTTGATCTATACAGGTCTCCTTGTAGACGGATAACTTTGGGAAATGAAAGTAAGAATTATTTGGATGATGTTGGTCACACAATAATATGATGTGGATGTGAGGGGGGTAATAGGAGGTTTGCTGGACATTAAAGAACTACTCCCCCCATGGGAACTCATTAAGTCTGGACTGTTTAGCGTCTGATTATGTTTTTTTGGCTCCTGGGACCCTCTTGTCCTCCTGGATCAGAAATTCCCTTTTCTATGTTGGGTTTGTTTGGTTTCTGGATTGGTTTTGATTTTTTTTTAAATCTGCAGACAAGGAATGATAAATATGATCCTTCCTTTGACCTGTTTGCTCTGAGGCAGTGCTGTGAGGACATCATGATGTCCAGGAAGGAGAACTTGCTGACTTTTGGTCGGAGTTGTCGGCTAATCAGGATAATTGCCAGAACTCCGGCTGCAAGGCTCCAATCTCCGGCAGCCTGCTGACTGATCGGAGTGATGTCACTCTCTGGAGTTAGAGAAGGGATCGGATTGGATAGCAGGAGGATGCTGCTAGTGGTTCAATAGTAACTCAGTGTGTATAGGAGGAGGACAACAGGGGGAGGGGTTTGCTCTCTTATTCTTGGTCTATTGTGTGAAACATTTTTTTCTGGAACATTTTTTTTTTTTAAAGAATAATCTTTTATCGGATCTTAGATATAACAATTGTACAATTTCTGGAACATTTTTCTTGATCAGTGATATGATGAGGTGAAGGCGTCCTTCATTTGTTGGCAGGAGTTCTTTAAGAAAGTCAGAAAAGTAAGTGCAGGTGGGGTGGGGAAACCATCAGAAACCATCAGAGACCAAAAGCCTCTATGAACCCTGAAGCCCCCTCTTACCTCAGATTTGCAGCTTGACTACCCCCTTCAGAGGCCCCGCAGCCCTTCAGCCCCACTATCCTCTCAGAGTTGTTCAGTCATATTACTTCCTAAGAAGCCCCAAAGTCCTTCAGCTACACTTCCTCCTCGGGGTCCCAGAGTCCTTCAGATGAAGTAAACGCTCAGAGGCTCCCAGAGTCCTTTAGTGCCACTACCACCTCAGAGACCCCTCAGAACTCAGAACGATTGGCAGAACTATTACGGTTGCAAAGGTCATACCTGCAATAATGGTGTTCTGCTAACAAGCGGGAGTGGGGGGGATCACTGAGACAGCAGGAAAGGGTCTTGCTGCCGGAGTGAAGGGTCCCAGGATCAGGGGAGGCTCCCCTGGTGATCGCCAATTAGTATTGCTGAGAACAGAGTTTGTAGCACAGTCAGCCTTCGCAGAGCCCCCTTGCTGTGTCTGATCTGCTCCCAACAGGGGCACAGCGCCCCCCAACATCAGCCAACTCCTCCCCCACTCCTCCTCCCCCGACACAAGCTCCAAGTTCTCCATACTGGGTGGACGCTGTGCCGGCTCTGAGGGACCCATCACTGATGACAGCTGCAGCACCCAGAGCCTGGTGAGTGTCTGTATCCAGGGGTCCTTGGTGTGTGTGGGGCCCTTGAGATTTGTGGGGTAGGAGCAGGATCAGCGCTCTGCACATCTCCTCTCCTACCTCTACCAGCAGCTCTCTGGAGTTTCTGTCAAGCTCTTTGCCCCCCCCCATATCTCCACCAGTCCACCTCAACACCTATGTGCCCCTTCCAGGGCTGCCCATATTATTGCCCCTTCATCTGTCCCACCCATTCCTATCCATCCTCCTCATCTCATCTCTCTGCCACCCCTGCCCATAACCCCCTCTGACTGGCACCCCAGTACAGATCCCCTCCCCCCATTCATGCCCCTCATCTCAGCCTTTGTCATCTCTTGGGAATCTCAGTGGCTGCAATGTGCCATGTTTGGGGCCACCAAGAACAAAGAGTCTTGCTGAGCGCTGCTGGACGTGATCGGCGGAGGTGAGCCCGGTGTGTGTAAATAGAAAATAAGATCTTATTACCTCCTCTGCTGTTACTTCCAGTAATGTCTTCTCTTCCCTGCTACATTTCAGATTACTTCCTGTCTATAACTGACATCACTTCCTGTCTGCATTCACAATTACTTCCTGCCTGTATTTGACATAACTTCCTGTCTTTATTTCAGATTACTTCCTGTCTGCATTCCCTAGAAACTTCCTGTCTGGCTATGAGTGAGATCACCACCTTGTGGAGATCATCAGAACTGCAGCCCCAAGAAATGTCTCATAGTAACCACTCCTGTAAAATATGTTACAGAGCTACCAGAGGAGTTCAAATATAACATAAACAAGTAAGAAGAAATAGATACAGTTCTTATGTAACCAATTGTTTAACAAAGATATTTTTATTACATATAGAAACATCTTAAAGACACAGAACACAAGGTCATAACAAATGTATAGCTAATAAAACAAATACCCCCAAAACTGATCCTTTTGGTGAAGAAAATACAAAAATATATCCAAAAAGCATAAAAATATATATCAATCCACTCATAATGAAAATGTTAAACATAAATTGCAAGGATGTAATGCTCATATAGGAATGGTGGTGGAGAGTAGGGATGAGCCGAACACCCCCCGGTTCGGTTCGCACCAGAACTTTCGAACGGACCCCAAATTCGTAGGAACATTAGAACCCCATTGAAGTCTATGTGACTCGAAAGTTCGAAATTAAAAGTGCTAATTTTAACTGCTAATATGCAAGATACTGTCCTAAAAAGGGTTTGGGGACCTGGCTCCTGCCCCAGGGGACATGGGTCAATGCCTAAAATGTTTTTAAAAACGTCCGTTTTGGCGGGAGCACTGTTTTTTATGACAATTAAAGTGAAAAAAAAGTGAAACATTCCTTTAAATATCATGCCTGGGGGGTGTCTATAGTATGCCTGTGAAGTGCCACGTGTTTCCCGTGTTTAGAGCAGTCCCTGCACAAAATGACATTTAACGGAAATAACGTCATTTAAAACTGCTTGCGGTTTTAATGTTATATCTGGTTCCGGGAATATGGATGAGAATCATTGAGAAAAATGGCATGGGTAGCCCCCCCTGCCCATTACCAGCCCCTTTGGGTCTTGTACAGATATTAAGGGGAACCCTGTACCCAGGCCCTATATACTCAGAACAGCAGTATACAGGGGGTGCAAACAAGACAGGGACTGTGTAGGTTTGTTGTGTTAAGAGAATCTGTTTGTAATTTTCAACTGGTACATTTTTAAAGTGTAGCTCCAGGCAAAAAAAACTATTTTTAAGCTTTTGGAAAACATAGGGAAGGGTTATCACCCCTGTATAATTTGTTTTGTTGTCCATCTTTTTTCATCTCACTTGCTGTTGTCTCCTTCAATTTGCAAGTAGGAGACGTTTGTAAGTTGGATGTTTGAAAGTAGGGGCCTGCCCTATATGCTCTGCAGAAATGGCGGAACAAGGCGTTGGTGTTGCCACAACATTGTAAGCCCTCAAAGTTACTCTTGGTGGGCGCTGGAGCGCCCTGCTGTGAACGATTATATCAAGAATTGTAATTACATGCCATTGTTGAACAGTGGTAGAAAAATTGACCTTTGGTGGTTGTGGTGCTGGTGCCACAACACTATAAGTCCTCACAGTTACTCTGGGTGGGCACAGGAACGGGCCCTCCTGTGAACTATTATATCAAGAATTATAATTACATGCCCCTGTTAAACAGGGGCTGAAAAATTGGGCCTTGGGCACTGGTGCTGGTGTCACGACACTGCAACCTCTCCCATACACTCTAGTTGTAGTGCAGGAATGAGCCCTGCTGCAAAGCCTTTGCATCAAAAATTGTAATTAAACAACCCTGTTAAACAGGGGCAGAAAAATTGGGCTGCTAGCACTGGTGCTGGTGCCACGACACTGCAACCTCTCCCATATACTCTAGTTGTGGTGCAGAAATGAGCCCTGCTGCAAAGCATTGCATCAAAAATTGTAATTAAAAGCCCCTGTTAAACAGGGGCAGAAAAATTGGGCCTTAGGCACTGGTGCTGGTGCCACAACACTGCAACCTCTCCCATATACTCTAGTTGTGATGCAGGAATGAGCCCTGCTGCAAAGCATTGCATCAAAAATTGTAATTAAACGCCCCTGTTAAACAGGGGCAGAAAAATTGGGCCTTAGGCACTGGTGCTGGTGCCATGACACTGCAATCTCTCCCATATACTCTAGTTGTGGTGCAGGAATGAGCCCTGCTGCAAAGCATTGCATTAAAAATTGTAATTAGACGCCCCTGTTAAACAGGGGCAGAAAAATCGGGCCTTAGGTACTGGTTCTGGTGCCATGGCACTGCAACCTCTCCCATATACTCTAGTTGTGGTGCAGGAATGAGCCCTGCTGCAAAGCATTGCATCAAAAATTGTAATTAAACGCTCCTGTTAAACAGGGGCTGAAAAATTGGGCTGGTAGCATCACCCAAAACCAAAAATGTTCTTCCAACATATCAGCGGAGGAGGAAGAGAATAGACAATCAACATAACAGGACAGTCACTCAGCATCAGCATAGGCAGTCTTGAAGGGATGTGATATTTCAAAAAAAAATATTCTGTTACATCAGCTTCAGGTGCTTGGTAGCTGTGGGTGATCCAAGACTGATTCATCTTGATGAAGGTCAGTCGATCAACTGAGTCAGTGGACAGGCACACCATGTGATCGGTAACGAAGCCACCAGCAGCACTGAAGGTGCGTTCCGAAAGAACGCTGGATGCAGGACAGGCCAGTAGCTCAATTGCATACTGTGCAAGCTCTGGCCAGTGATCCATCCTCAAGACCCAGTAAGCCAGAGGATTTTCAGTGGGAAAGGTGTCCAAGTCTGACCTTGACCCTAGGTATTCCTGCACCATGTAAATCAGACGCTGGCGATGGTTGCTGGAACCGATCATAACTTGGGGCTGCGGGCTAAAAAATTGTCTGAACGCATTGGTCAGACGGCCACCTTCTCCACCGCTCCTTCTGACCGATGCCTCAGCAACACGTAGTCCAGGACCAGGAATTTGTAACCTCCCAGTCTCTGGGAACGCATTGCACAGACCTTTCTGCAAGGCCTCCCGCAGATGTCTCATCCTCTGCTCCCTCTGCGACGGCAAGATAAGGTCGGCAACCTTACCCTTGTACCGTGGATCAAGGAGAGTGGCCAGCCAGTAATGGTCCCTCTCCTTGTTCTGAAGAATACGAGGATCCTTCCGCAGGCTTTGCAGGATCAGGGAAGCCATGCAGCGTAGGTTAGCTGAGACATTCTGTCCGGAGTCCTCTGGGTCACTAAGGACAACATGATCCGCAGCTACCTCCTCCCAGTCACGTACAAGTCCACAGGTTTCTTGGGACTGTAAATCATCCCTACAAGACTGCTGCTGATGCTGAGTGCCAGCCTCCACCTCCATGCTGACACAATCATCCTCCTCCTCCTCATCCTCTTGCTGTGTGATGGGTGGCACTGCAGGAACACTGTCTGGATAAGGGGGGCCTTGAGAGGCAAGAACGTCCTCCTCTTCCTGCCTCTGTTCTGCCTCAAGTGCCCTGTCCATTATTCCACACAGCGTATGCTCCAAGAGGTGGACAAGAGGTACAGTGTCACTGATGCATGCACTGTCACTGCTCACCATCCTTGTGGCCTCCTCAAACGGTGACAGGACAGTGCATGCATCCCTGATCATGCCCCACTAGCGTGGTGAGAAAAAAACAAGCTCCCCTGAGCCTGTCCTGGTGCCGTAGTCACACAGGTACTCATTAATGGCCCTCTGCTGCGTGTGCAGCCGCTGCAGCATGGCCAACGTTGAGTTCCACCTGGTGGGCATGTCACATATAAGGCAGTTCTTGGACAGGTTCAACTGCTTTTGTAGCTCAGCCAGCCGAGCACAGTCATTAAATGATCAGCTTAAATGAACACAGACTTTCCTGGCTTGCTTCAGGACATCCTGTAAGCCCGGGTACCTGCCCAAGAACCGCTGCACCACCAGGTTAAGGACATGAGCCACACAGGGCACATGGGTCAGTTGTCCCTGTCGGAGGGCGGAGAGGAGGTTGGTGCCATTGTCGCAAACCACAATTCCTGGCTTAAGCTGGCATGGCGTCAAACACCTCTCGCCCTGCCCCTGCAGAGCTGACAAAACATCTGCCCCAGTGTGGCTCCTGTCCCCCAAACAAACCAGCACAAGCACGGCATGGCATTTTTTTGCTTGCGTACTTGCGTAGCCCCTGGAACGCCTACGGAGCACCGCTGGTTCTGAGGACAGAGCACTGGAAGAGGCCATGGAGGAAGAAGAAGAGGAGGGGTGGAGAAGAGAGGTGTGTCATAACCAGTAGTAGCATTTTGGAGGCGTGGTGGCGGAACAACCTCCAACACTACTGCACCTTGTCCTGCATCCTTCCCAGCTGCCAGATGAGTGACCCAATGGGCCGTGAAAGACAGGTAATGTCCCTGTCCATGCCTGCTGGACCATGAGTCAGCGGTAATATGCACCTTACCGCTGACCGCCCTGTTCAGCGAGGCAAGGACATTGCATTCCACATGCCAGTAGAGAGCCAGAATCGCCTTCCGTGAGAAAAAGTGGCATTTGGGGACCTGCCACTGAGGAAACGCACATTGTACAAACTCACAGAAGGGGGCCGAGTCTACCAACTGAAAAGGCAGCAGTTGAAGTGCTAGCAATTTAGCCAAGCAACCGCTGGGCATGTGGATGGCTGCTGAACTTCTTTCGCCGGTCCAGCAGCTGGGGCAGGGACATTTGCCTGCTATAATCGGACGTGGGTGTACTGCTAGCCGAGTGCCCGGAAGCACTTGGCTGTGACACACCTAATTCTACACCTTCATTCCTCTCAGAGCAGGTTTCAGAGGAGACTGAAGGTCTAGTGGGGTTGGAGATCCCAGCTGATGAGGAGCAAGGAGAGGTCCGCTTTGTTCTTTGGTGTGGGTCTTTGAGGTAGGCTTGCCAACGAGCTGCATGGCAGGTCAACATATATCTGGTCAAGCATGTGGTGCCTAAGCTGCTGATGTTTTGGCCACGCGAGATACGCTTGAGACATATGTTGCAAATAGCAGCGGTGCAATCTGATGCACTCGTCTCAAAAAAGGCCCACACCAAAGAACTTTTAGAATAACGCACAGAGGCAGTGCCCTGCACAGGCGGAGCTCTGCAGTGTGATTCAGTCGTTGCTGCCCCTAAGCTGACCCCCGGAGGGCATCCTGCCTCATTGGACATGTGCCTCCTCCTCCTCTCTCCTACCAGGCACCCAAGTGGAGTCAGTGCCCTCATCATCCCCTCCCTCTTCATCGCTGTAGCAAACCTGGCAGTATGCTGCAGCTTGTGGAACATGACTGCCTGATTGCTGTCCTTCTTGAGCATCCCCTCTCTCTGCGCTCACACTACTGCCTTCCTCTAGCTGAGTATCATCATCAGAGCCTACAAAACACTGGGCATCCTCCTGGAGCATGTACCCAACACTGTGCTCAAAGAGTTCAGGAGACTCCTCAGGAGGACGTGGTGGGTCTAGGGAAGGAGTCACTGATGATGACATTGAGAGGAGGGAAGACGATGCGTTGGCAGCTGCTTTGCTAGTACCCTGAGCCTGGGTGAGAGAGGATGAGGAGGATGAAGAGGGCTTGGTCATCCACTCTACCAAGTCTTCGGCATGTTGCGGCTCAACGTGTCCAGCTGCTGAAAAGAAGGACAAGCTTGTCCCATGGCCATGTGCTGATGATGACGATGCACCACGTCCATGACCAGCACTGTTGTCTCTAGATACATAGCCTGCTTGCCCTCTTTTATCGGCTCACGCCTGTCTGGCTCTCCTTGCTGGCCTTCCAGACATGGTAATGGCCTGAAGGGAGATGGGAAAACCAGCAATTGGGTAGTGTATATTGTGCTGGAGGCACACACAACACCCACTAACTCCTGCAGATGGCAGGTGGCTCAATTAGAAAAGAGCTATATAGGTGGATATAACGGTGTATACTGCGGTCAGGGCACGCAGGCACCATGCACAATCTCCTACAACTGACTGCAAGCTCTATTTAAAAAGAGCAGTATAGCTAGCTATATAGGTGGCTATAATGGTGTATTCTGCGGTCAGGGCACGCAGACGGTACGCACAATCGCCTACAACTGACTGCAAGCTCTATTTAAAAAGAGCAAGATAGCTAGCTATATAGGTGGATATAGCGGTGTATACTGCGGGCAGGGCATGCAGACAGCACACACAATCTCCTACAACTGACTGCAAGCTCTATTTAAAAAGAGCAATATAGGTGGATATAACGGTGTATTCTGTGGTCAGGGCACGCAGACAGCACGCACAATCTCCTACAACTGACTGCAAGCTCTATTTAAAAAGAGCAAGATAGCTAGCTATATAGGTGGATATACTGGTGTATTCTGCGGTCAGGGCACACAGACAACAACCACTACAGAAGAGCAAGAACGCAAAATCGGCTGATAATGAACAGTGTATACTGTGTTGAAGGTACACAGAACACCCACTAACTCCTACAGACGCCAACACACTACACAAGGCCGCCGCGCTGGCGGCCTTATATAGTGTGGGGCGTGTACTACACAGCCTGAGCTATGATTGGCCACAGTCATCCTGCCTGTGGCCAATCATGGCTCTCCTCACTGCCGGCTCTGTGATTGGCCAAGCATGTGGGGTCACAGTGCATGCTTGGCCAATCATGAGCCAGCAATGCACTGCAATGGCACAGTGCATTGTGGGCCGTGAGCACCACACGAATTTGGCGCGAACGGCCCATAACGTTTGGTATTCGCCGAAAGGACGAACAGCCGATGTTCAAGTCGAACGTATGTTCAACTCGAACATGAAGCTCATCCCTCGTGCCCACCTGCAGGGGAGGGCTGGGCCAGGGGACAGGGATGCAATTGCCCCCTGGGCTGCTCTGATATGCGGTGGCAAAGGCTTCTGTGTCGTCAGCTCAAAACCGCAACATGCACAGTTCTTGAGCTGGCCGAGTCCAGTACTGTGAGCCAGCGATGTCTACATGTCAGGGCTAGACATGTGCAGAGTAAAATATTTCGTTTTGGAATTTCGTTTTCGTCCGAAAACTTAATTTATTTAGTTACTCCCGAAATTCGTTTTTATTTATTTCATTTTTCGTTCAAAAATTGCATTCGTCCGAAAATCCACATGAATTACGGTCGAATCTGTCTTTGAAGGCTTATGGTGTCTGTCGAATGTATAAAGAAGATTCGACGGAGCTAGTATATATAGCATACTTTAGAACCCTATTAAAGTCTATGGGACTCCAACGTTCAAAATCTAAAGTGCTAATTTTAAAGGCTAATATGCAAGTTACTGTCCTAAAAAGTGTTCGGGGACCTGGGTCCTGCCCCAGGGGACATGTATCAATGCAAAAAAAAGTTTTAAAAACGGCCGTTTTTTCGGGGGCAGTTATTTTAATAATGATTAAAGTGAAACAATAAAAGTGTAATATTCCTTTAAATTTCGTAGGGGGGGGGGTTGTCTATAGTATGCCTGTGAAGGGGCGCATGTTTCCTGTGCTTAGAACTGTCCCTGCACAAACGTGTCATTTATGCAGGAAAAAAAGTCCTTTAAAATCACTCGCAGCTATTATGAATTGTCGGCTCCGTAATACAGAGAACACTCATTGAAAGTCATTGATAAAAAAATAAATAAATAAATAAATAAAAAAGCGTGGGGGTCCCCCAAATTCAATTACCAGGCCCTTCAGGTCTGGTATGGATATTAAGGGGAACTCTGCCTCAAATTTAAGAAAAAATTTGACGTGGGGTTCCCCCTAAATATCCATAACCAGACCCTTCAGGTCTGGTATGGATATTAAGGGGAACCCCACGTCAAATTTAAAAAAAAATTGACGTGGGGTTCCCCCTAAAAATCCATGCCAGACCCTTTATCCGAGCACGCAACCTGGCAGGCCGCAGGAAAAGAGGGGGGGACGAGAGAGCGGCCCCCCTCCCTCCTGAACCGTACCAGGCCACATACCCTCAACATTGGGAGGATGCTTTGGGGGTCTGTGACCCCTCAAAGCACCTTGTCCCCATGTTGATATGGACAAGGGCCTCATCCCCACAACCCTGGCCGGTGGTTGTGGAGGTCTGCGGGCAGGGGGCTTATCAGAATCTGGAAGCCCCCTTTAACAAGGGGACCCCCAGATCCCGGCCCCCCCCTGTTTGAAATGATATGGAGGTACAAAAGTACCCCTACCATTTCACAAAGAAAGTGTAAAAAATGGTTAAATAAAACAAACACACTTTTGAAAAATTCCTTTATTAAAAATAAAAAAAAGATTCCAGCGGCGGTAATCCACTCTTGCTATCCAGCGACGGACGGTCATCTCTCCAGCGATGTCTCATGTCATCCAGCGCAGCGAATATACATCCTTCTTCTGTCTCCGTGAAGGAGACACTACAGACATTCCGGCGGCTTGACGTTTCTTATATACGGTGGGCGGGGCCACCCGTCACCTGACCCCGCCCCCCTCTGACGCAAGGGGAAACCCGGGGTTCCCCGTGATGTATGGGTGACCCCACCCCCCTCTGATGTAACGGAAACCTGCCTGTGTTACATCAGAGGGGTGCGGGGTCACCCATACGTCACGGGGAACCCCGGGTTTCCCCTTGCGTCAGAGGGGGCGGGGTCAGGTGACGAGTGGCCCCGCCCACCGTATATAAGAAACGTCAAGCCGCCGGAATGTCTGTAGTGTCTCCTTCACGGAGACAGAAGAAGGATGTATATTCGCTGCGCTGGATGACATGAGACATCGCTGGAGAGACGACCGTCCGTCGCTGGATAGCAAGAGTGGATTACCACCGCTGGAATCTTTTTTAAATTTTTTTATTTTTAATAAAGGAATTTTTCAAAAGTGTGTTTGTTTTATTTAACCATTTTTTACACTTTCTTTGTGAAATGGTAGGGGTACTTTTGTACCCCCTTACCATTTCAAACAGGGGGGGGGGCCGGGATCTGGGGGTCCCCTTGTTAAAGGGGGCTTCCAGATTCTGATAAGCCCCCCGCCCGCAGACCTCCACAACCACCGGCCAGGGTTGTGGGGATGAGGCCCTTGTCCTCATCAACATGGGGACAAGGTGCTTTGTGGGGTCACAGACCCCCAAAGCATCCTCCCAATGTTGAGGGCATGTGGCCTGGTACGGTTCAGGAGGGAGGGGGGCCGCTCTCTCGTCCCCCCCTCTTTTCCTGCGGCCTGTCAGGTTGCGTGCTCGGATAAAGGGTCTGGTATGGATTTTTAGGGGGAACCCCACGTCAATTTTTTTTAAAATTTGACGCGGGGTTCCCCTTAATATCCATACCAGACTTGAAGGGTCTGGTTATGGATATTTAGGGGGAACCCCACGTCAAATTTTTTCTTAAATTTGAGGCAGGGTTCCCCTTAATATCCATACCAGACCTGAAGGGCCTGGTAATTGAATTTGGGGGACCCCCACGCTTTTTTATTTATTTATTTATTTATTTCTTTATCAATGACTTTCAATGAGTGTTCTCTGTATTACGGGAGCCGACAATTCATAATAGCTGCGAGTGATTTTAAAGGACTTTTTTTCCTGCATAAATGACACTTTGTGCAGGGACAGTTCTAAGCACGGGAAACATGCGCCCCTTCACAGGCATACTATAGACAACCCCCCCTACGAAATTTAAAGGAATATTACACTTTTATTGTTTCACTTTAATCATTATTAAAATCACTGCTCCCGAAAAAACGGCCGTTTTTAAAACTTTTTTTTGCATTGATACATGTCCCCTGGGGCAGGACCCGGGTCCCCAAACACTCCCCTGGGGCAGGACCCGGGTCCCCGAACACTTTTTAGGACAGTAACTTGCAGAATCTTTTCTCTTTGTCAAATCTTTTTTCTCTGTCGAATATTTTCTCTATATAATCTTGGACTAATAGAGGTAAGGTTAGGCACATTCGACCACAGGTTCTATAGACACAGATTGTTGTCAGAGTCATGTCGAATCTCCTATTCTATATCGAACTGTTGTAACAATGAAAACGAAAATAAAGCATTTATTTATGTCGGATCTTTCGTTTTTCGGATTTTGTGCTTTCGTTATCGTTTGTCAAAATGAAAACGAAAATAGCTGAAATTCGGACGAAAATGCATTCGGACGAAAACGAATACACATGTCTAGTCAGGGCTGACAGTCTGTGTTACACAGCACAGCCCCGCCCAGCCCCTCCCTACTCCACACCATTGGCTGGCAGAGGCTGGACCTGCTCTCTGCTCAATCTGAGCAGTTGACTGGAATCCAGTGAGGCTCCTGGGAGGCTGGGACCATCCAAGTAAGTGAGCTCCTCCTCTCTCCTCCTCTCTGCAGCCAAATAGCTTTTTTTCTAGCAGCCTGTGCCAGTACCTTGCCCTCCTAGGGCGAGGTGGTATGATGAGGGCTCTCACTGACATGCTGCAGTTTGGCTGCAGTGCTGGTGTACTGGCAGTCATCCTGCATGTTGCCCCTGGGACATAGAGGATGCACATTTTTACTGCATGTTCTGAAAGTGCACAAAACGTCCTGCATGCTGCATGTTTGGTGCACTTTCAGAACATGCAGCAACAATGAGTAACCTAAAAGAAGTCTGAGGGGGTGTGACACCCGCCAGTACACCCGCACTGCAGCCAAACCGCAGCACACCAGTGTGAGCCTAAATGCTTGTATTGTATGATCCATGCTCAGGTCACTTTTCAGAGGCATTTGACAGGCAGTGAATAGTTGATATCACATTTCATCCCTGCCTGCTTTAACCCCCCTAAATGCAAATCCCTGCAGGTAATGACACAGTTCACTTTGAACTCCGTCTTAGTTCCATTACTCTCTGTAGGTATTAGATGTGGTCTCACCTTTTTGTTTGCACATCTAATACCAAAGGGTACTTTCACACTGGGGCGATGTGGGCGGTAGTGGTACAGCGCTGCTTGTTTTAGTGGCGCTTTATCATTGTTTTAGTGGCGCTAGCGGGGCACTTTTAACCCCCACTAGTGGCCAAACAATGTGTTAAAAGGGGCCGTGTTGCATTCATTTCAATAGGCTGGGCACCTCTCTCAAACCGCCCCAATAATGCTGCTTGCTGGACTTTTCAGAATGTCCTTCAAGCGCACCTCCCCAGTGGGAAACCTGGGGTGGCATAAGAACTGACAGTACAACCAGCGTGTCTTTATGTTTTTTAGCGATCAGTGCTGGTTGCTATAGCTATATAGCTATAGTGTGGAGAAGGGGTCAGCTCTTTTTCTCAGTCTCTCTGGGGGCAATCATGCAGTCTCTTTCTGAGAGACTGCTCCATTCTCTGAGAGACTGCTCCCCTTCACACTGCCTGTACAGAGACTGACTGCTTCACAGTGCCTGCACAGAAAGTGACTGCTCTCTCTGTGCAGGCAGTGTGAAGCGAGGTCTGTGCAGGCAGTGTGAAGTGGGGTCTCTCTCTGCGGAGGCAGTGTGAAGCAGTCTCTCTCTGTGGAGGCAGTGTGATTCAGTCTCTCTCTGTGGAGGCAGTGTGATTCAGTCTCTCTCTGTGGAGGCAGTGTGATGCAGTCTCTCTCTGTGCAGGCAGTGTGATGCAGTCTCTCTCTCTTTGGGGCAATGTGGAGCAGTCTCCCTCTCTCTCTGTACAGGGAATGTGGTGTAGATGGGTGGTGAGCTGATTCAGTGGTTCAATGGGCCACTTGACTGGACTTGCCCCCCAGGCCTAAGGCTGCTAGCCCTCCCCTGCCCACCTGTGCCACAAACAGTGCTGCCTACCAGTGCCCACAGTGCCACCTATCAGTGTTTCATCAACAGTGTTGCACATCAGTGCCCATCTGCGTCTTCTACTAATGCACATCAGTGCCACCTATCAGTGCCCACAATTAGAGTTGAACAGACACCTGGATGTTCGGGTTCAGCTGAACTTCGCAAAAAAGTTTGAGTTTGGGACCCGAACTTGACCCCGAGCCCAATTGAAGTCAATGGGGACACGAACTTTTGAGGACTAAAATGGCTCTAAAAAAGTAATGGAAAGGGCTAGAGGGCTACATGGCAAGTGCTCTGTAAACAAATGTGGATAGGGAAATAACTTATAAAAACATAAAATACATAAAAATAAAAAATTATATGCTGGAGGCCCCCTTCTCAGAAGAAGAGGTACAGGAAGTTAAGAACCTCATGGTCTCCCTAAACCCTATTAGAAGACATTTACCACCACCCTGACTCCACATTTGACCATTTTTTTTTAACGAAAAAGACACAGGGAACCCCACTTGATCCTCTCCTAAACACAGCCTACATTGCAGTAATACCGAAACTGGATAAAAACCCGAAAGAAGTCAGTAATTATAGACCCATTTCCCTCATCAATAGCGACTTAAAAAACCTTAACAAACTCCTTGCAAATCGTCTAGCTTCCCTCATTAACCGATATGTTCATAAGGATCAAGTGGGGTTCATCCCAGGCAGACAGGGCATCAGAAGAGCCATAGACATAGTCTCCATCCTCCAGACAAACTGGCCAAAACAATCAGGCATGCTTTATCACTGGACCTTAAAAAGGCCTTCGATTCGGTCTCCTGGCCATACATCTTTACAATCCTTGAACGTTGGGGCTTTGGTGACAAGTTTATGGGCTTGAACCGAGCTCTTTATTCAAATCCTAAAGCCTATATTAGGCTTCAAGGCCACTACTCCAAACCAATACATATAGCCAAAGGCACCAGACAAGGCTGTCCTTTATCTCCGCTAATCTTTGCAATAGCAATTGGGACACTCGCCATCTCCATTCGCCGGTACCCCAACATACAAGGAGTTCCATGTGTCTCTCGGGTTCATAAATGTGGCCTGTTTGCAGACGACATCCTTCTATTACTTACCTCCCCTATAACCTCTCTCCCCATTTTTTTCCAAGATCTTGGGCCTAGGAGTAAACTATTCAAAGTCATACGCCCTCAACGTTTCCCTTCCACCAGACACTGTAAACCTCTTACAAAAGAGCTTTAATTTCCAATGGAGTACCTCTTCCATTATATATATCTGGGAATCAACCTCACAGGAAAAACAGAAGATCTCTATCACAGCAATTACCCCCCCATGTACTGGAAAACCAAGCTAGATCTCACAACATGGTCTAAACACAACCTATCATGGATCAGGAGGGTTAATTCTGTTAAGATGACCCTGCTTCCCAGACTCCTTTACCTGTTTCACTCCCTTCCAATCCCTATTAAAAAAGACCATATCAAATCATTTCAAAGCAAAGTCCTCAAATTCACCTGGGGGAAAGCGGGCTATAGAATTCAACAACAGACTCTTTATTTACATATGAAAAGAGGGGGTCTAGTATTACCCCACCTACATAAATACAATTTGGCAGTCAGAATATCCCAAATGTCAATAATTTACTCCAGGTATGAGAAACCAGACTGGGTGCAAATAGAAAAGCAAGCAAAACCACAATACACCCTTGACTACCTTCTCTGGTCAAACCCGAAAACCCGCCCTCCGATAATGGTCCCTACCCTCTCTCACATGTACACTCTCTGGGACTCTTTATGTTCGAGCTTCGCTTTAGTTTCTGCATATAAATCATTCACACATATCTTCAACAATCCAGCCTTTCCACCAGGAGAAAATATCCTAGCAATTAAATGGTGGTTGGATAAGGGGCTATACAGAATCGGACACTTCTTTACAATGACAGGCCCCACCACCCTATCCTACTGCAACAAAAAGTTAGACCCACCCGGCTCAGAAAAGTTCAGATTTGGTCAGATCTCTCACTTCCTACAAAAATTCTGGAAGGACAAACCCAAGGGGCCCTGTTACTATGTGCTACCGTATGTTCACTTGGATGGTGGGGCTTGAACCTGCACTCACTGCACAGACGCCGTTCATCTTTGGAGATTTTCAGAATCTCCTTGTCCTCTGTACTGCACAAGCGATGCGCCTGCGCACTACAGGACGGACACTATCCGATGGTTGGACAGTTTTTGTCAGAACACTGGTATACAAGTCTATTCTGCACATGGTACGGACAAGTCCTGTGGGATCCATGCCTGGTTCATTTTAGTGAATGTGAGCTTGTCCACATTGGCTCTGGACAGGTGGCTGCGCTTGTCTGTGATAACACCCAGTGCCATGCTAAATACATGTTCAGATAATACACTGGCTGCAGGGCAGGCCAGCACCTCCAAGGCCTTAAGGGCAAGGTCAGGCCATGTGCCCAATTTGGAGACCCAGTAAATGAAGGGGGCAGACCCGTCATTCAGTACGTGTAGGCGTGTGCACATATACTGCTCCACCATGTTGGTAAAATGCTTCCTCCTGCTAAGACGTTCCATCTCAGCTGGTGATGCTGGTTGCTGTGGCATGCTCACAAAGCTTTTCCACATTTCGGTCATGCTAACCCCTGTGAAACCAGCAGCAGTTGGCACCTGTGTTTCGTCATCATCCGAGACGTGCTGCGATGGTCCTCCCAGGTACTCATATTGAAACCTAAGTGGTTGGGCATCAGTGCACACAATCTCTTCCACTTCTGGGGCAGGGCTAGGTGGATTGCCCTGGGAAACCCTGCTAACAGAGTCATCAAAAAGCAGAAGAGACTGCTGCATGATTTGGGGCTCAGACTGCTTGGCTGATTTGCAAGTGGGTGATGTGAAAGACTGATGGACATTGGCTGCAGGTGCCAACTCTGATCTTTCATCAGGAAACTAGGTGGGAGACAATGTGAAGGAACTGGAGGCACTGTCAGCAACCCAATCTACTATTGCCTGTACTTGTCCTGGCCTCAATATTCATAGAGCCACATTAGGCCCAACTAAATACCGATGCAGGCTCTGTCGCCTACTCGCACCTGAGGAAGGTGTTTCACTTGTGCGTGTAGCTGGCACAGATCAACCACATCCTCTCCCTGCAACAGGAGCTCCACCAGCAGCACCACGACCGGAGCCACGTCCCTTCTTTGACGTTTTCCTCATATTTCTCAAATTTAGGATCTTGCCATAAATGGGTAATTTTTGAATAGCAGAATAGAAGAACAGTATCTAAAGGGTGTATCTCACACATACAGATATGCAGGAAACACTGTAAACATTTTTTTGCCCCTAAATGGGTGTTTTTAGAATAGCGGAATAGAGCAACTGTATCAAAAGGGTGTATCTCACACGCACAGATATGCAGAAAATGCTATTCAAAAAAATTTTTTTTACCCTAAATTTTTTTTTTTGGAATAGAAGAAAAGTATCTAAAGTGTGTATCTCACATGTACAGATATGCAGGAAACATTGTAAAAATAATTTTTGGGCCCTAAATGGGTGTTTTTAGAATAGCAGAATAGAGCAACAATATCTAAACGGTGTATCTCACAGTAACATATGCAGTGCTAGTGCACTGAGCTTGCATAAAATGCCCGCCGATGCCAACCTTACTGACAGACAGATAAAATTCATCTTTTCTCTGGCACTGGGCTCAGGGCAGGGTAAAAAGCTTGTGCACTGCACCCACACAAGAAAATCAGGGTAGATCGTTGAGTAATTTGAATTCTGAATCAGGACTCCTATCGAATTCTCTCCCTCAAAGCAGCAGCAGCAACCTTTCCCTACACTATCTAAAGCAGAGTGACGTGCTGTGCTATGTGCTTCTAGCTTATATAGAGGCTGGGTCACATGCTGCACTGGCCAATCACAGCTATGCTATTATTAGTAGGCATGGCTGTGATGTCTTCTAAGGGCACATGAGTTAAACAAATGTTGATTGGCTGCCCTGCAGCTTTTTAAAAAGCTCCATTACACTGCCGAACACCGAACTCAAACCCATACATACAGTAAATTTACAGTTCAGGTTCGCTCAACCCTACCCACAATCAGTGCCTCATCAACAGTGCTGCACATCAGTGCCACCTATCAGTGCCCATCAGTGTCACCTACTAGTGCTCAGTGCCACCTATCAGTGCCATTTATCAGTGCCACCCATCAGGGCCCATCAGTGCCACCTTATCTGTGCCCATCAGTGCCACCTTATCTGTGCCTATTAGTGCCCACCAGTGCCGCCTCATCAGCGCATATCAATGAAGGAGAAAAATTACCTGCTTGCAAAATTGTATAGCAAACTATGAAACATGATTTTTTTTCAAAATTTTCAATTTTTTTAGCAAAAAAATAAAAATCCCAGCTGTGATTAAATACCACCAAAAGAAAGCTCTATTTGTCTGGAAAAAAATGATAAAAATGTAATTTGGGTACAGTGTTGTATGACCGCGTAATTGTCATTCAAAGAGCGTTAGCGCTGAAAATTGCTCTGGGCAGGAGGGGGGTTTAAGTGGCCAGTAAGCAAGTGGTTAAATAGACCTCTAAGTGTTTGTGAAATCTTCCACCACAAAATGTACTCAGCCAATGAGAGGTAATGACTCCATTTTTATTTTTCTCCTGCTATCAATGGGCGACACGGTACAACACTTCATCCATGTCTTTGGTGATCTCTGATCTCCTTATCAACTGTTTCTTACATGATGAAGATCAGTCATGGAGTATATCTGAGGTGTATATCAGGGTGTGCTTCTTCCCCACATGAGAGCTGTGATGTCCAGCAACATTCATATAGAAGACATTTCCCGCACTCAAGGCACTTATACACCTCGAGGGTTGTGTGGGATCCCTGATGTACAGGAAGACAGGACTTCAGTGAGAAACGATTCCCTCACTCAGGACAGGAAAGTGGCTTCTCCCCCATGTGAGATCTTTGATGTTTGGAAAGAAAGGACTTCCGTGAAAAACATTTCTTGCAAACAGGACAGGAATATGGCTTCTCCCCTGTGTGAGATCTCTGATGTGTGTAAACATTAGACTTCACTGAAAAACATTTCCCACACTCAGGACAGGAATACGGCTTCTCCCCTGTGTGAGATCTCTGATGTGTGTAAAGATTAGACTTCACTGAAAAACATTTCCCACACTCAGGACAGGAATACGGCTTCTCCCCCGTGTGAGATCTCTGATGTGTGTAAAGACTGGACTTCTGTGAAAAACATTTCCCGCACTCAGGACAGGAATACGTTATCTGCCCTGTGTGAGATCTCTGATGTGTGTAAAGATTAGACATCACTGAAAAACATTTCCCGCACTCAGGACATGAATAAGGCTTCTGCCCTGTGTGAGATCTCTTATGTCTGTTAAGATGATACTTCACTGAAAAACATTTCCCGCACACAGGACAGGAATATGGCTTCTCCCCTGTGTGAGATCTCTGATGTGTGTAAAGATTAGATTTCACTGAAAAACATTTCCCACACTCAGGACAGGAATACGGCTTCTCCCCCGTGTGAGATCTCTGATGTCTGTAAAGATTAGACTTCAATGAAAAACATTTCCCACACTCAGGACAGGCATATGGCTTCTCCCCTGTGTGAGATCTCTGATGTGTGTAAAGATGGGGCTTCTGTGAAAAACATTTCCCGCACTCAGGACAGGAATACAGCTTCTGCCCCGTGTGAGATCTCTGATGTGTGTAAAGATGGGACTTATCTGAAAAACATTTCCCGCACTCAGGACATGAATATGGCTTCTCCCCCGTGTGAGATCTCTGATGTGTGGAAAGACTGGACTTCCGTGAGAAATATTTCCCGCACTCAGGACAGGAATACGGCTTCTCCCTTGTGTGAGATTTCTGATGTGTGTAAAGATTGGACTTCTTTGAAAAACATTTCCAGCACTCAGTACAGGAAAAGCTCTTCTCTGTTGGAAGGACGGCCCCGTCCCTCACAGTCTGAGGTTCCTCAGGATAAGAGGAATACGATGGTCCATCTACACTGTGTGGTGCCGGATGGACATTTGAGGTAGTCGGGTTTTCTCCTGGACTATACTGTGTGATGTCCTCATCTTCTACTTTACAGTCTGGAGACAAAGTGAGACAATCCTCTGAGGTTTTCCTCATCTCCCGTCCATCTACTAAAATTGAAATACAAAGATTATTACTTTTTTTAAAGGTCAATTTTTATTTGTTTTTGTCACATAACAAACAAACAAACAACAATACATACGTGTATATAGAGAGTGAACATCGCTCAAACCAATATCACATACAGCAAACTGGTATACCCTTGAAGGATATATAATGACCTTGCCCTTATATCTTTGCTCTGTCTTAATAAAAACACTTTACTGATCAATAGTTTCCGATATTCTTCAATTGGCAGGTGGGATAGTATTCTCGGAGCTAACCCATGTGTTCCATATCTTTAGGAATTTTTCTGGGCATTCTCTGGATTCATATGTCAGCCTGTATAGTGGAATAGTCTGATTAATAATAGTGAGCCAAAAGGCTATGGGGGGTGGGGCCTGTGATTTCCAATGAACGGTGATCGATTTTTTAGCATGAGACAGTACTATTCGCAGGAAAGTTTGCATATTTTTGGATAGACCCTTGTCGTCAATATAGCCTAATAAGCACCTCAATGGGTTGCATACATTGGGTATTTTACTCAAAGAGCTAATAAAGGCCGTAACCTCCGACCAAAATGTCCTAATCTGACTGCATTCCCACATTAGATGAAAGAATGTGCCAGCAGCCATGTTGCACCTGGAACATATTGCCGAGGGTAATTTGTTTAGCTTAAACAATAATAATGGTGTGAAGTAAGATCTATATAGCAATTTGGTTTGTATGACCTTATCTGGGGAAGATATGACCGAGGGAACCTGGAGGGGAAGTATTTCCTGCCAGATGTCCTTCGTCAACTCAGGGATATCAATTTTCCATTTGTTGGCCGTTTTGTTAAGTCTATGAGTAGTAGAATGCAATAAGGACCTATAGTATGATGACACTAGTTTAGTATGAGAAGAATCCGTTAGCATTCGTTGTAGCGGAGAGGGTTGAACATTTATTTTACGCAGGCTGAACTGCGTAGACGCTGTGTGGCGTATCTGTAAATAAAGGAAATATGCCGTGCGCGGTAGCGGATAGTCTTGGTGAAACTCTTTGAAGGATCGGAACCTGTTATCTAAGAATAAAGGCAATATTGTTTTCACCCCTTTTTTTTGACCAGTATCCCCAATCCGTTCTGCAGGAGAATTCCCACAGGTTTGGGTTTCCCCATAATGGGGTATTTGGCAAGTAGGTTTTGTGCTTAGTGGATGGCAACATTTTAGTCAGTTTAAAGATCCGTAAGGTCATTGCAAGAATGGAGGTGCCCTCTCTCCCTCTAAGGGACATACGGTGGATCAGGTTTTGGAGGGACACATAGAAGGTGAGTATAGCTGCTTCCAAGGCCGTGGCCGCATTGTTGGCTTCTGGATAAAACCACCAATGTGCATGGGTCAGTTGTGAGGCGATATAATAGGTTTGCAGGCAGGGTAGTGCCAGCCCTCCCTCCAGTACTGGTAGTTGTAGAGTATTTTTGGGAATCCTAACTGCTCCCCCTTTCCAGATAAACGTGATGAGGATTGAGTCTATTTCCTTAAATTTTACTTTTGTAGCATATACTGGTGAATTACTCAGGATGTATAGGAATCTTGGCAAGAAGATCATTTTAAAGATATTTATCCTGCCTAGCAGTGTCAGAGGGAGGTTAGTTCATGTCTTTAATGTGTTCTTCATTCTGCTAATGAGAGGGTCCAGATTAATTTTGATGTCAGAAGAGAGTGGGTGTTGAATCATAATCCCTAAGTATCGAAAGGAGGTGACTATTTGTAGTGGGCAGGAGTGAGGTAGCGTTATCGTCGATTCCTGATCTATCATGAATAGAAGGGACTTGTCCCAGTTAACCTGGAACCCTGTGGCCAAACCTCCTGATAATCTCCAGCAGGGTTGGGATAGACGATTGGAGTCCGACAGGTATATTAACATGTCATCCGTGTACAGCGATACTTTCTCTTCTAGACCCCCAATTGTCAGTCCTGCCACCTCCCCTCTCATCAGTGCTGCCAGAGGTTCTATCGCTAACGCAAATAGTAGCGGCGACAGGGGGCATCCCTGTCTGGTGCCTCTCTTTATCAGAAAAGGGTCAGACACTGATGCATTTACCTTCAATCTAGCAATGGGTTTCAGATAGAGTAGTTGAACCCATCTAATAAAGGTTCCACCGAACCCGAATTTCGCCAAGACTTCCAGCAAGTATGGCCATTCGACCAAGTCGAATGCTTTATGAACGTCTTATCATGTGTAGCTTGGTAAACAATCTTCGAAGGTTGATAGAGGTCGATCGCCCTGGGATGAACCCAGTCTGATCCGCCCCGATAATAGTAGTGATGACTGTGTTCAGTTGCCGGGCGAGCATTTCGGCTGGAATCTTAACATCTGAATTAATCAGTGATATTGACCTATATGATTCACAAAGTAGATGGTCTCTATGGGGTTTGGGAATGAGGACAATCAGCTCCTCCAACATAGAGGACGGCAACTGTCCTGTTTTCATAGCAAAATTGTATACTTCAAGTAGGTGAGGTATTAGTATGTCCCTGAATTTCATATACCATTCTATAGGGAAACCATCCAATCCCGGGGTTTTGTTCCTGGCAAAGGATTGTATGGCTTCCCCTATTTCCTCCTCTGTCAGAGGGTCATCCAGCAGTGAGGCCAATTCGTCCTGGAGTAAATAATCTTCCAACTCTACAATAGTATAGTGGGCTCTAGTAACATATAGCGAGGAATAAAACGTAACAAATGCATCCAATACCTCTTTGTTTTGTTCTATTGCTACGCCCTCAAAATTTTTAATTTGCGGGATACTGCATGGCTGATAGTCAGGTCTAGATAAATATGCCAGTAATCGACTATTTTTGTCACCGAACTCGAAGAGTCGCTGATTCTGATACAGCAACTTCTTCTGGGTGCGTTCCAAGAGGACCAAGTCTAATTCTCTGGACTTATGTTTCCAAATGGCATGCGTCTCAGGGGCAGGGGCTTCAGAGTAGGCGGCCTCTGCCTTCCTAAGATCCCCTTCTGTGCCCATCAGTTTGGACTGAGATGCCTTGTGGGCCTAGCCTCATTCACCCTATTTAGCAGGTCAGATGAGACCAAACATAGATCGATCCTGGATAGGGTACAGTGCATTTCAGATTGACACGAGTACTCCCTCCTGTCCCCATGTTTCCACCTCCATGTCTCTACTAGATCAAATTGTGTCAGAAATGAACATAGGGTTGGGGGGGATATCGTAGAACATCTGAACCTATCTATAGAGTTATCGATGACCATGTTTATGTCGCCCTCTATCAATAGGGGGCCTTCCGCCAATGCCAATATGGAGTTCATCACCCGTTCAAAGAATGCTTTAGTGAAGGGCGGGGGAGCATATAGGCTGGTTATCGGGTAGGGCTTGCGTAGGAGTTCAAGTACAACATTAACATGAGCAGCCATTCGTTTCAGTTTTAACATGTTTGATGGTGATAGGAGCTGATTTGGCTATAAGGATGAATGTGCCCCTGGCGTATGTGGAGTGTATGGCGTAGGCAATTTTTGCTCTCTTTAGGGCCATGACTCTCGATCCCTGGAGGTGGGTTTCCTGGAGAAGGCTCACATGTGGATTATGTCTTGACAGATAATCAAACATCAATGAACGTTTCACCTTGGTGTTAAGCCCCAGAACATTACATGATACTAAGCATAATCTAGACATTTGTATGAGTAAGTTATGCTTGGTGGAGCCCACCTCCCAGGGCCCCCCGGAAGCCCCAGCATCTTGGGGTCCAGCATGCCACGAGAGAGGTGTATCCCACCCCAGACATTTGTAGTGGCAGCCCATTGATTAGAGTTATCAGTTTTGTGCCTTGTGGGTCAAAGGGGTTGTACATCGACTGCATACATAATTGTGAATACCAGTGTTGCATATGAATAACATCAATAGTAAAAAAGAAAAACATAACAGACAGCCTACCAACATCCCCCCCCCCCCAACCCTCCCGGCTACCATTCCCTAACCTGTGAGAGCTTTGTTCTCATAACCAAACTTCCCAAGCATAAGGGCCATGGTGCAGATCCCCAACTAACAAACCCTGGGGAGCGTGTAAAAGTTCACAGCCATAGGCTTCCATCCGCACTTGTCTGCACAATATAAGTATGTGTGGTAACCCTGGGACTGGACGAGCTGATTGGCCAGCATGCAAAAAACATAAAAAAAATTGAAAAGTATCAGGGGATAGAGGAGGAGAAAGTGTTCAACAAGAAAAATGGCCTGGTATTAGTTGTCCTGCAGTATCAACAGTGAATGTACTTTCTGCGTTAGAGGATGTGGAACTCAGTCTACCCCAACAATTGTGGAAAACTGGGTGGGGTGATAGGGGATGAGGGGAGCAAAATATTCAAACCATATTTGTTTTCCCGCATCCCCGCTTGCCTGTTGTCAGGATAGGATGGCGTATACCAGAATTGTCCTGACTGGTTGTGAAGAAAGGGGAGCCTTAACGGGGAGGAGATCTCCTATTTTGGTTCCTGCAATCTGGATGTCCCAGGGGGTCCACCCAGTGGGACTCCTCCTTGGGATCTGTAAAAAAGTAGGCTTTGCCCTGATAAAAGATTCTCAAGCGTGCAGGGTCTGACTCTACACTTATCATTAACTGATTATCTGACTGTCTCATCTGAGAATCTCTTCTGTCATCCTACAGGTATGTGCTAACTGAACCATCTCCACCCAAAACCTAAAACACTGCTATCTGCTTTTCATGTGTGTCTTTAAAAAGGCTGGTATGTGCTAACTGAACCATCTCCACCCAAAACCTGAAACACTGCTATCTGCTTTTCATGTGTGTCTTTAAAAATGCTGGTATGTGCTAACTGAACCATCTCCACCCAAAAACTGAAACACTGCTATGTACTTTTCAGGTGTCTTTAAAAATGCTGGTATGTTATTTTTGCTCAACAGTCTCTAGACCTGTCCACATTACAATGCTTTATTATCTCCCTTGTCTTACCCAAAAATATGGCCCGTCTAACTTTAGTGCCCTCTTGCTAGTCAGAATTTTGCCCTGTTAACCAGCCAAGCTTTATTACCTCCTGATTGATAATAGAAATCCACCCACACCCCACCCCTATCAGTATAAAGATAAGCTTCTTTTGGGGAAGCTATTGCAGGGGGCACATTTGCAACTGGGGCTTTTTCTCAAAGTGGTAATTTCTATAAGTGGAAGCACTTCTGACTTTGCACTTTAGCGGATGCACAAAGCGAAGGGACACAAGAAAATACTCTGAAAAACACCACACAGACATCAAGTGACCTTGTTTACCCCTTTAGCTCTTTCTCCTTGTACCATGCACTCTCTACCACTCCTTTTGACAGCTTACGTCCAATGGATCTGGGGGAGTGAGTCCAGAGAACACCACCATGGGTGTCCTCTATCGTAAAACTATTTCTCCTTCACCCCTCTTCTCCCTCCCCACCCCCCCCACAGCCTATATACATCACCCTCACTTCTGTCCTCTCCTTATTACTGCACCCACCAACTCCTGCTAATTCTAAATCCACATACACTAAAAATCTCCAAGACCCTGAGGCAGGTCCCTTCATATAAATCTCACTCCCATATTACCTCCCTCACCTCTTGCTCCTCCTAATCTCTGGACATATATCACCAAACCCTGGGGCTCCATCATCAAACTGTACCCTATGCACCCATCACCCTGCACCTTCTGGCAGCAGCCGCAATCAACACAGTTTAGTTCCCATTTCTATTCTTCCCAAGACCAGACTCCCTTTCTCTTGTGCCCTTTGGAACAAACTCACCTCTCTCCATGACATCTTTATCTCCAACTCATTTAACCTACTTGCCATTACCGAAACTTGGCTCCGCGAATCGGACACTGCGCCTTCTGCTGCCCTATCCCATGGTGGTGTTCTCTGGACTCACTCCCCCAGATCCATTGGACGTAAGGGAGGAGGTGTCGGAATCCTTCTAGCCCCCACATAGCACCTTTCAGGTACTTCAGCCACCTCCCTCTCTGTCACTTTCCTCTTTCGAAGTGCACTGCATTCGTCTTTTCACTCAAATTTCCCTAAGGATAGCCATGATCTACAGACCCCCCTGGACCAGTATCAACATTTCTCGATGACTTCTCTGCCTGGCTACCCTACATTCTTCTGAAATCCCCACAATCATTCTCGGGGACTTCAACATCCCTATTAATATTAACACTCCTGCCCCTTCCAAACTTCTCAGCCTAGCCTCCTCCTTTGACCTGAAGCAGTGGATACATGCTCCTACTCACTCCGAAGGCAATATTCTTGACCTTGCTTTCTCTCACCTTTGCACTCCATGCAACCTCTCTAACTAAACATTCCCTCTCTCTGATCACCACCTTATTAGTTTCACTCTCTCCGTCTCCTACACCTCCTTTCCCTCCAACCGGTTTACCCGCAGAAACCTACGTCTTCTCAACCCTTCTCTTATCTACTCTGCTATCAACAACCTCTACGAGAAAATCTCACCCCTATCCTGCACCAACCTAGCCACTTCTGTCTACAATGCTTCACTTCAAGCCTCACTGGACTCACTGGCCCCCTCACTACACACAGAATCAAGTCCGACCCCTTCAACCTTGGCAAACAGATGTTACTAGAAGTCTGAAAAAACAGTCATGCTCATGAGCGTCTTTGGAGTAAGACCAGGTCTCAGAGAGATTTCAATCAATATAAATCTCCCTCTAAAAATACAATTCCAGCTTCCTCTCTGCCAAGCAGACCCATTTTATCACTCTCATTAGCAACTTATCATCCTGTCCCCGTCAACTCTTCTCTACCTTCAACTCTCTACTTCGTCCTCCACCACCTCTACCCGCCAACTCACTCACTGCCCAGGAGATTGCCAATCACTTCAAACAGAATACTGATACAATTCGCTCGGAGAGCTCTACTGTTCTGATACCCTCCACACTTTACACTTCATGCCCACAGGCACAATCATTACTTCCCTCTTTCAACCCCACCACTATAGACAAAGTTGCTAAACTACTTGGTAATGTCCACCTTACCACCTGCCCTCTGGATCCTGTTCCCTCACAAATGCTTTATAATAATAATAACAATAATAATATAGCATGCCGTATGGTATATGGAGCTCTCGCAAGCTGTGTTTAATGGCTAGAAATGTGGCTCTTTGCTTTTGCTTGGCTACCGAGAAGTACGGGAATATGGTAATTCCATTGCCATTAAATGAGACTTTGCCCTTCTCCCGAGCCACTCTGAGGATAGCTTCTCTGTCCCTGAAGTGAAGCAGTTTAATAATCATGGCACATGGCGGGGCCCTGGGTGGCAGGGGTCGCATGGGGACCCTATGCGCCCATTCAATGGCGAATACTGGTGAGAAAGTGTTGGCGTCAAATGCATTGGTCCGCCATTGCTCCATGAACGCTTCCAGCGTTTTGCCCCCGGACCCCTCTGGGAACCCCAGGAAGCGTAGGTTGTTTCTCCTTAGATGGTCTTCCATGTCAGTAAGTTTATCAGTATAGTCCTGGGCCTGTTTCAGCTCCCTTACCGATCCCTGTAAGGGAGGTGTCTCATCCTCTAATTCACCAATGCGTTGTTCAGCGTTTGTCACTCTGTGACGGATAGTGTGGACATAATATTTAAGGAAGGATAACTCAGTCTTAATAGTGTCCATTTGTGAGGTAAGAGACGGATGGCTGTGTTGGATAACCTCCATGATTTGAGCTAGGGATGGTTGTGTGGGGCCTGTGTCAGTAGTGCTTGCTCTGGGTTTAGCAGGATTAATGTCCTCATCAGGGGAGAATATCAGAGGGCCCTTTAGGCTCAGAGTAGGGGGGATCTTTGCAACTCACCCCTCCCTGGGATCTGGCTCCATGGCACTGATGTGGAGGCAGGCTGGCACTGTGTGTTCTCCCCACGCTGGCCAGTGCCATCTTGCTTCGGTCCGCATGTCGGCGATGTCGGCTCTAATCCCGGGGCATCCTCCAATGGTGGCCCGTATTTGACCATCTCCCGATGGGCACAGTACTCCCTGGATGATGAGGGGGTAGGTGAGACCTCTGAATATCGGCGACCCCCCAAAAAGATTATTACTAGACATGCCCTGATTGGTTCCCCCAAACCAGGACTCCACCCACATCAGGCAGCTTTGTCTCTGAGGATCTTACAATTCCCCCTCAAGGTAACTAGTAAATGGGTTCTCTGTAGGGCTGCAACTAATGATTATTTTCAGAATTAATTAGTTGGCTGATTATTGTTTTTATTAATCGACTAATTGGATAAAAAGCTCAAAAAAAGGTTTGTGTATAATTTAGTTAATATTCTTGAATATCTATATACAGCGGTAAATATAAATATCCAGATATATAGTTGGATATTTAATCCACTCTGAGAATAACAAACAGATGCATTATTAGAGGAAGAATCTGCTACATATCAGAATCAGAGATCAACATTATTAAAATGTAAAAAAAGAGGTAAAACGCTGTTTTGCAGATGATCAGACAGGAGTGTAATATAATATTATGGATGACAGACTCCGTTGTCATAGACAGGTAGGTGGGTACAAGCTCCCTGCACCTGATGTCACTTATGCTGGCCGTACACAAACTCCTTTTTCTTTCACAAAAACATTCATCCAATTTTCTAACCAGTAGTGGGGTCAAATCGGCATTCATTTTCCACCACAGTGATGGGAACATTTGAAGAATCAGAACAGAAAACTTTTCTCCATCGAACAAATTTTCACATAATTTATGTGGTTTTTGCTCAGAAGTTACATTCGATTTTATAATTAAATGTTAAAAGCAAGTGGAATTTTCTAATTACACTCATCCATTCATTGAATGTACAAACAATTTTCATACAAATATTTGTGTGAATATTCTCGTCCAAAAATCATTCAGTATATGGCCAGCATAGGACATTTAGTAGCAGCAGCATGATTTTGTTTAATCATCTGTTATGATGGCGTTAAAATAGTCCTTTATAATACAAAACAGAAGATAATCACTACTATAAGGGATTCATTTATACTGTTAAATAGTGAATGTACTATATCTGTCATGGTTATGCAATAGAGTTTGTCTGCTTACCTGTCTCCATGTGTTCATCTATAGAGACCAGCCGACTCTCACCTGACTGCTTTTATAATCCCTCCTCTGGCATGGCTCCACCCTAGCTCCTATCAGAGAACTTTATATTAACCTGTGCACTGCAGGCCAACCCTGCTGATCAACCTTTGTGTGTTTGGCTTCCTGTTACCTGCCGTGTGTTCTTCATTTGTTCTGCTACCAACTTTGGCGTGTCCCTGACTATCCCTTTTTGCCTGTGACCCTGAAACTTTGGTGTGAACTCTGCTGTCCTTGTCTGCTTGTGGCCCCAACCTTGGCTTATTCCCTTATTATACCTATCCTCCTGTTGCCTACTGTGGGTGTGAGCTGGGGGACCCTGGGGTCGTGACCTGGAGCCAGTTGCAGCGCAGTCCATCCTCACCACAAGAGGCCCTGGTGAACACCTGCTGGCTCTTAGACTCCGCGCCCCCGGGAATCTTATGCTCTAACCCCAGTGGGATCCGTCTTGGTGTTCCGGCGGCCCTGCCTTCCTTATCACCTTGACTCTTGTCCTTGCGGTGCACTCCTGATCCCTACATCTGCCACCTGGCCTCAAGGTGACCTGACAATATCTTATATCATATATATAATAAATATACCCAGAAGTAGGATATATAGGGAATTTGCATGGGAGTCACACATGAAGATATATGGAGGTTAGAGGGGGGAGGGGGGACTTTTTTTATTAAAGTAATACTGAAAGCTGAGACTTTTTCATGGATAAAATAATTTTATATCCAATGAACAATACTAGTAAACTTTTACTTTATATAATAGTAATGCCTTCTATCACCTCCAGTCTATCAGCCTCCACCTTCTCTGGGGTCAGATGCTGATATTCCCTGCACAGAGCCCTTAAAGTCATCGTAAATGTTGGATTTCTTTTTTAAACAAACTTGTCATACTTACCTTTAGGGATGCACAGAAATTTCGGCCGCAAAAAAAACTGCAGAAAATTGTGTTTTCGGCACATTGCCGAAAGGAAAATATTGTCGATAATG